>NC_136067.1:1376861638-1377099138 GCF_964261635.1 Lissotriton helveticus
CATTCTGCAAGTGAATCAGGACGCATTGTCAGAGAACCTGAATAAAGTGGGCACCGGGCAGTGGTCCCGAGCGGAGAAGGACCCCATGTGTGCAATGCGGCGCAGCGTTACATGATAATAATAAAAGGGAGCAGTGAATGAATGCAGGGAAGAAAAAGGACTGGCGTGCGCATTTGGAAACTGCAGGGGGGATGTAGGTGAGAAAGAAACTGAACAGGAGGCTGTGATGCTCCTGTACGGCCTAGTATGGTGTCACGTAAAATATCAAGGGACCCCTTGGAGCGCTGAAAGTGTGTGCTGGAGCATGGGCGAAAGCGATGTGTTGATGACCAGTTACCCCATGTATGACGGTCCATTGGGCAAAGATAGTAGCGGATCCTGTGTGAAACAGGAGCAGATAGATGCCTCGGGATAGTGAGGGTCCTGTAAGTAGGGACAGGAGGGCGGGGGAGTAAAAGTAAATAGCCTGTATGCTAGAGATGTGGCAGCGCCAGCTCTAGTATTACCGGCAGGAACGTGTGTGTGGTAAAACAAAAAAGCCTGCAAGGTCAAAATATGGCAGTGCCCGTGCCTGTTGCAATATCAGGGAAGGAATGTGGCATGTCCGACACGCAGTGAAAGTCGAGAAACATGCGTGAAGATGCGCTGGCGAGAGGGTAAGATGAGATGCCGTTTGAGGAACGTGTGTGGTAAAAGAAAAAGTCTGCAAGCTCGAAATATGGTAAGGCCCGTGCCTGTTGCAATATCAGGGAAGGGATGTGGCATGTCCGACACGCAGTGAAAGTCGAGAAACATGCGTGAAGATGCGCTGGCGAGAGGGTAAGATGAGATGCCGTTCGAGGAACATGTGTGTGTGGTAAAAGTAACAAGCTCTCTGCATTGCTGTGGGGGGGTGGGTGGGCGGGGGAGCAGCAGCCTTTGATGTGGTGTGCAAGGCGGATGGGGGTCGGGGGCGGCGGAGCAGGCCAGTGGAGTGAGCGAGTGAAAGGCTGGGAAGAAACAGACGGGCAAGGAAAGTGACCGATGGGCACGGAGGTATAGAACTGTTGCAAGAGTGTTCACAAAAGGCCCAGGCAAGGTTACTGGGGGGCGGGAGGAAGCCTACAGCTGGTGGGGGGGGCGGGGGAGCGAGCGAGTGGGAGGGAAGTAAGGAGCATATGGGGATGGGGTGTGAGTGAGGCCAAGCGCGCGCCTGGCGAAGCGTCACGGTTCATTAAACAACATGCATTGGGAGGAATCCGGCTTGGATTCCTCTTGGTCAAACAATTGTTTTCAACCCAATAATTCAGAGCAATAAATTGCTCGACCTAAAAAGCAGTAACAGTACGGGTGACGCTCTCCGCTACCTATCTAAATCCATAGAACAGATATTGCTGCTGAGGTAATCTTTGAGGCTTCTGGAGGCAACTAGAAGGCCCATATAGGCTTTACAATTTCTTACAATGTATCTAGTATAAATGCACCATTGATTGTATATACAAAGCTCAATTTAAAATCCAAGGATTGAAAGTGATATTGCAAGTCCAGTACAAAAATAAGGCATTAGACCATTGTGCCGATCTATTAGATGCACCCCAATATAGCAGCAATATACAAAGCGTACTTAGTTTTACTATGTATATGTAGGTCAGAAAAAAGATGGACGACAAATAGAAAAGAGTTTAGTCTTTTACTATGTTACATGCTTCTGAACTGCACGATCCTGTGTCTGAACTTCATTCAGCAGCTTCTCGTCACTCATTATGGGAGCAGTGGTGTTTCTTCTCGAGCCTTGTGTCTACGCTTATACCTGGCGTGGATGAAATGCAGTGACCAGTGGACTGCTAGTTCTGGTTTGGACTTTCCTCAGCTGTACTTGTGCAGCTTCGGCTTGGATGTAGAAAAATCCTGGAACACAGTACTGTTTCAAATGGCCAGTACTTTAAATCACAGTTGAGCAAAATCCGTTTTCCTGCTATCTTTCAATTCTGGATGCTCACCCAACTACAGCGAGCATGGACATTGCAAGCTCGGCACTTGTAGGAGGGTCAAGACAGCCGGTAAAGCCAACTGAATCCTAGTGCCTGCCCTGATCCTCAGACTCCGTTACTTAATAACACTAGTTCTGAGAATAAGACTGGCAGAAACAAGGGAAGGAGAGGGAAAACATGGGACTATATGACCTTTGGTTCATCTGTGAGAACCCGCAATATATAGGTAAACAAACATACTTATATGGCAATACCCTATAGGTATTACACATACTAATGGAAATCAGTAGTTCACCTTCAGGGCCTGTGGTGGCTTCACCTGCAGGTGGCAGCCAAGAGAGCTCCAGGGCAGAAGCTTTAGGGTCGGAATTCAGTGCAAGACCTGAATGAACAAGTAGGAGGCAAACATGGGTCCTCCAACAAGAGAAATGACATGAGCAAAAGAAAGTACACAGAAGGGACTTGAAGAAAATAACAAAGGTGTACACAAAGAAGCCTGGTACCAACAGCAGACAAATGTGGAGGAGACCACCAATGTGAACAGTTGCTAAACATTATTCTCTCTGTCTTACGTTTATTTATGCTGCCACATTCCCCAAAGCCCAGGAAGTGGAAGCAAGTGGAAACTTACACCTTGAAATGGGATTGGTGCCTGAGAGTGAGACATTCCTGCAGCCAAGCTAAATATGGACTGATGTTGCTGAACGAGATAATGTGCCCAGCATCTCCCAGCCAACCCCACTCTACACATCAACCGCAGCAAACCCCTCATATGCTCGAAAGGAATGCTGATCGTGCCTACATTGTCCTATATCAATTCTTCTATCCTGCACTATACTTTGACCCTTGCTGACTACTGCCAGGCCTGGATGCCAATCTGAGTCCCTTGTACATGGCTAAACCCAACATGGGATCTTGGACCACAGGCGCTTCTCCTGGGCTGGTTTAACTGGCTCATACAGATTGTTTATTAGGCCCAAACAACAGAGCACATCTCTCACGGAGGCCGATTAAGTCAAGAACAGCAAGAGTGGGGAGTTCTCTTGTCTGACACCTACACCCACCGAGCAGGTGGAAAAGTAAAGTAAACGTGCGCATGCCCAGTTGAGCAGAGGCCTAAAAAACGAGCACAAATCCAGAAACCATTTTGAGGTTGCCAGGCACATGAGGAGTCAAATGGACTACACCGTGCAAGTGATCAGATACATACGCAAACCTTACACTCAACTTCAAACATACAAAGGTGTGCAAATCAAACTCCATTCATGTTCCAAACTGTATGGAGGTAAAGGGAGACTGGGTAAACCGTTTTACATTGAAGAAACCAGTAATCATCTCCCCCTGAAGAGTGCAGGTAAAAACTACTGTGCCTTCAATATCAATCTTGCGGCTAACACTACCAGTTTCCCAAATCAAGGCTAAAGAGCTACTCTGTAAAGAAAGGGGCGCACGTTGAGTGCCCTCCTTAGCCTCAACTTACAGATCTGTGGTCTCAAGTCAGTAAACATGGAGAACCCACAGCCAGCTTGCACGATTGTTGGGCTCACAATTGGAAGACAGTAGAAACTCTATGGACATGACACAGGACAGCACGGCTCTGTAGGGGGTTGCATGTTACTAGCTTTTGTTTCACTACGTCCTCGGGAACTACAACACGTTTTCTATTTAATCTAATACTTCAACGACTGCTACTATATATCATCCCTTCAATTCCCTCAAATATTTGAATAACTGTTGCCAATTACTTTTTTGCTTTGGTATACACATGCTTTTTCATGATAACGTATATATTATTTATTCTCCTTATAATTATTTTTTCTATTTATTTGTGTTTAATATTTCTTGCTTATCCTTCCTCTACAACGTAAAGTACAATTAGCTATTTTTATTTGTGTCTCTTTACCCTTACATTACTATAACACTAGCCTTGCATTTTTAAAATATTCTATTTAATATAGCCTTATAGCCCGCCGTAGCAGGCTATACCGGCTATTAAAGACCCGCTCCCGCGTTTAAGGCCCGAGCCGAAGGCGAGGGACTTTAACAAGGGACCTGGACTTTAATAGCCGGTATAGCCCTGCTACGAAGGGCTATAAGGCTATTAGAACATTCTGCCACTAGAGGGCAGAATGTACTAACAAATAAAACCAAGGCCTCTCGAAGCTGAGCTCCGAGAGGCCTTTGTAAAACATTGGAATGTTGCTCTGCTGGCCTTTACCGGCCTGTAGAAGCATGGAGCACTCCAATGTCTACAATGGAGCTCCCAACATTCCAATGTTCTAATACACATTACATTTCCATCTTTACATAACCCATTTACTATCCTTTACCCCTGTCCCTAAATGTTTACTAATGTTTCCTTTACACATAATTATATCAATCAATCAGGGACTTATAAAGCGTGACTACTCGCCCATGGGGGTCCCAAGGCGCTGGTTGCGTGGGGGTGAAGAGGGTGGCTGGGTGTGCGGTTCAGTCAAAGAGCCAGGTCTTGAGGTCGCTTCTGCATTGTGGCAGCGATGGTGATTGCCTGAAGTGCTGAGGCAGGAGAGCTCACGATTTACCTGCACTTCACGTGTGTTTTAACGCAGCAATCAGTGTGTTGCTGGTTCGTTTCTGGATGCCTCGCTCCTCTGGTTTATTTTACACGCCTTCCTCGCTTGCTGCTCTCGCCGCCCACTCTGAGGACTCAGTGGGCGGCCCTGCAGGTCTTCCGCAACCCGGACCTGGACTGGCTGGGTTCCTTGGTGGCTCGCTTGCTGCGGAACTGTTTTCTGCGGCGGTCTCGGGCTGTGTGCCAGGCTCCTCCTTGGAATCTGCCCTTGGTCCTGCAGGCTCTGCAGGGTCCCCCCTTTGATCCCCTTCAGTCGGTGGATCTTAAATTCCTCACCTTCGAGGTGGTTTTCTTGGTCACCATTGTCTCGGCTGGCTGCGTGGGCGAGCTGGGGTCCTTCCTTCAGTCTCCTCCCTTCTTAAAGGTCTTGTAGGACCCGCTGGTCCTACGCCATGATCCCCGCTTCCTGCCTAAGGTTCCCTCCCCGGCTAACCGCTCCCGTGAGGTGTCCTTGCCTTCCTTTTCCCCGGCGGTGGATGTCTCCCTGTCCTTGCTGGATGTCTGTCGTGCGGTGGAGATTTACTTGGCCCACACTTCCTCTTTTTGTCGGTGTGACAGTTTGTTTGTGACCTTTGGTCCGGTACGTTCTGGTCACAAGCCTTCTGTGTCTACTCTGAGTCGCTGGCTGAAGCAGGCTATCCTGCTAGCCTACGATTCCCAGGGTTCTGACCTCCCGGGGGTTTTCCAGGGTCGTTCCACCCGGAGCATTTCTGTGTCTTGAGCCTCGTTTAAGGGTGTGTCAACTGAGGAGATCTGCAGGGCGGCGACTTGGTCGTCTCCCCACATGTTTTTGGAACACTACCGAGTGGTCCTGGGGGGTTTCTCCAGGGGATTTTGCGGGAGCTGTTCTAAGTGCTGGTTCTGCCTTCCCTTGATTGGTCCCATGGTTGGACTGTGTTTTTATTCTGTTGTTTCTTTATACGATGGATTAAAGTTGTTTTGGTTACCTGTATCCGCCTTGGTGGTGGTTTCTTGTGTTCCATGAAGCCTTTTTGGCTTGGGTATGTGCTCACTTAGTTAGTCATGTGGCGAGGAAGACTAACGAGGAGGTAATGCCCCGGTTACTTACCGGTAATCTTCATTACTCTGAGTTAGACTTTCTCGCCACATGAGTTCCCGTCCCTCCCTCTCTGTCTGGCAATCGGCTTCATGTTGGGCTTGGTAGTTTCAAGCTTTGGGGTTTGGCCGGCCCGCCACTTATAGTGGTCATGGAGTGTATGGGTATGCCATATTGGGAAGGGATGGGAGGCATGGGAGGTTAACTTTTGCTTTGGAGGGTTCTGGTGTGCAGCTGAAGCTCACTTCGTTATTCATGTGGCGAGGAAGACTAACTCGGAGTAATGAAGATTAGAGGTAAGTAACCAGGGCAATGGAGAGGCTAGTTTCATAGAAAGCATATTTTTGCTTAAGAATCTATTATGTGGTCAAGACATGAATAGCTTTAGGACCAAATTGACTTCCCAGAGACATTCATATTTAGATTTAGAAGGTTTTCTCAATCTGATACTTTCAAAGATTCCACATATCGTAGCATTTTTGCCAATGCTTCTGTAATTTACTAAGCTGTGGCCGCTGAGACTGCTGTTCTATAACAGTTCAGTGTTCTATAAGTGAGGCCTCTGTCAAATTGTTCTACTAGAAAGTTGGATAATTGGACTATAGGTACCTCCACGGGATCCAGGTCCCTTTCCAGGCACCAACAAACCCATTTTTTCCAAATTGTGTAGTACCTCTTGTGGGTTCCAGGAGCCCAGGATTCCCTGAGGAGTTCCTCGGCACTCCCCCAAAGTCCTGACATCTCTTTAGATTTCCTGATGTAGTATGGGTGGTGGGTTCATTGCCGACTTTGCTAAGTTAGCACGGGTCTCGCTGCCATTAGGCTGCTTTTGCGCACGGCACCACATACATATCTTTTACAAGACTTAGTGCCCATTTCATCTGAGAACTGTCTGCTTTTCGCGTTCTCTGCTGTGCTCTGAGGTTTAGTCTGCACATGATGTACAAGGTCGATCAACAATGCCCTTTGTTATTCTGCTCTGGTCAGTCTCTCGCACCTGGACATAACATGACACACATCTGCACTACTGTAAATTGCATGCTTTAATACTGCAAGCTAAGCATGTTGTTCACGCACTTGGAACAGGAACCTTTCCAGAGAGAAGAGCTGTGCTTGTCCTGAGATGTAAACCTTTCATCTAGGCCTTGAGGTATGGGGTCTGCTGACAAAGCCCATAGGTCTTCTTTTTTATAATAAACTATATCTTAGCACGGGGAGGGTGGTAAGGCACTGTAGCCCTTTTCCACTGTCTATAAAATGATATCCCTGTTTGTATTCTGTGGAATTGTGACAATGCTGACAATATTGTTTCTATGCATTTTGCTGCTAGTAATGACACGTGTACTGTACCATAGAGCGCGTTAGTTAAAATAAACATTTTAAACTATACTGTGACTCTGAATACTCTTATTGTGGACATGTATGAGTGAGTGAGCCAAAGAGTTGTCTTGTTCCCTTGATTCCTAAGAGAGTCGGGAGTGTCGTGTTCTGGGTTGTCTAATCATTGGTAGCTTCGCTGTTAGTTGGAGAACGAATGAGACACTATTGCCAGTCAGTTTTAGATTTGTGGGAGCTGAGGGGATAGATTGGCACACCACTATCTACCGAGGTCCTGGTTTCCTGCGCATACTTCTGTATATGTGCAGAATCCCCGCAACATGGCGGGGCCAAAATTTTGACCTTCCGGGGCCAAAATTTTGACTTTCCGGGGCCAAAATTTTGACCAAGTCAGACCGGCCTTGACTTTTTTACAAATGCTCGGGTCTCCAATGGTTTGCTTTGGGGTGGCAAGTTACATCATTGGGGCGATTAGGACAAGAAATAAAACATTGTTACCCTAATCTTTGCTATGGCCCCCCTGTGATTGTGTGCTTTTTCTGACCAAGATCCCGTGGGTGACAAAGTGTTTTTAAACTGTATTTATTTAACCAAGTTTGGAATATTGTAGTGTACTCAGTGCTACCTGTAGTTTGTATCTAGTCATTTAAAATGTGAAAATTATTAAATGAAATGCTGTACTGTGCTTTGATGGTTTTAACTTTTTTAACCGAATAAAGACATTTTCTGATTCTGATTCTGAGTTGTCTTGTTCCCTTGATTCCTAAGAGAGTCGAGAGTGTCGTGTTCTGGGTTGTCTAATCATTGGTAGCTTCGCTGTTAGTTGGAGAACGAATGAGACACTATTGCCAGACAGTTTTAGGATTTGTGGGTGCTGAGGGGATAGATTGGCACACCACTATCTACCGAGGTCTTGGTTTCCTGCGCATACTTCTGTATATGTGCAGAATCCCCGCAACATGGCGCTGCCAACGTTTGGTCTGGTTCTTATCTGCGAGACGCTTGAGTGGTGCTTGTGCTTGTCCACAATACCCTCACTTCTGTCTCCGGAGACAGCTGTGACGGTGTAACCTCCTACATTGATGTTTTTATAGGTTCTTTCAAGCTTGAAGTTTTAAAAAGGTTTCTCTCTTTCTTCTTAACCCTTTATTGCGCTGACGCACTCTAGGTTGTTATTCTTTCTTTCCCGTGATGGCAGTTGATATTCCGCCTCACAGTCCCGCTGCACTCACGGCTTATTTGACTCAGAATGGAGTCCGTAATGCTAATGTTGCAGTGATTTTTATAGTCGAAGCGGATGCAGCTTACCGCTTCGAGGTGTTTTATTCTTTCCGGCGGTGGAAGGAGCCGATAATATGTTTCACACATACACTGCCATGGTCCTTCCTAATGCTTATCAGCCCTATCGGGTTCTGGAAATTCCACTTACAGCTTGGCAACACCTAATTTGGTTTAATGGCGCCCTTCCTCACCCAATAACGCCAATCTATTTGGGCCCTTTATCGATAGATGGGGCCACATAGCCTGTTCTGGCTGGGTATACCCCTCACCCGCGTCGGCTGACAACAGCAATGCTGGCAGAACTTCACGTGTTACATACTTCTTAAATACGCGTACATAGAGCTGTTATACAGTTCATGATGCGCAACTTCCAGGTGGGACCACCTGGCGTTGCTGCGCAACCCGCTGGACCTCATGGTGTAACCATCAGTCCTGTCATGGTTAATTCTGTGATGGGCAAGCGCCCACAAAATAAGGACAATTTATCTTATTGGCTTGCTAAAATATTTGGACAGCTAGAAGCTGTTTTTCCTAATACCTCTCCTTCGGAAAAACACAGGATATTGACTATAAGTTTGCCTAAAGACTTACTTCCTGAGGTAGCTGAGGTAGGGTGTTTGCAGCAGTGTACTCAAAGTGTTTTGGCACTCCCTCAATGACTGAACTCCCCTCCATGATTGAACATGTTCAGGATGAACTCGGGGCCGAAGCGGCTGTGGAGCTAGGGATGAGACTGGTGGGGGTGTTCGACGTGGTTGCTGATATGATCCTTGCCAATGTCAAGGCCGATGCAGTAAGCTTTCAAGTGGCTAACCGCTTGGAGGCTGTCCCTGAGGCAGACAAACCAAGTGAATTACCAAAGATTATTGCAAAAGCTTATAAAACCATAGGTCGCAATAGTTTGGGAGTTAAGCCTTTTACTCAAACGCAAACTCAGACTCAAACACAACAAAAAGCTCAGTCTGATAAAGACGAGCATCCAGCCTTTCCTAAAAAGAACTGGAAAAATAAGAAACAGGGGCAACAACAAAAGAAGGTTTGCATGCTGGTTCACAAAATACCTGACACTTCTGAGCGTACTTAAGACTTGTGCGACCGCGCGAAAATTAAAAGACTCCTCATAGATTTCAAAACCCTGATCAGTGTTCTCCTTGTTCTTCACAGGACACATCTGTCTCTCAAGTCGGAAGTAGAGATCGCCAGGATTGTGGCAAGAGTCATCCTGTGCCACAGGGACGTGATCAGCCTCGTCAGTTTGACGTTAAAGGAAAACAAGATGATGAACCTCGTTTTCATCCTCCTTTCCAAAAGAAAAAAGTCGCCGCTTTAACAGCGAGATATGCCGCAGACGGTGAGAACATGACTACTGGATCGGACTTGGGCGGTGTCTCTGCTCGACAGCGCAGTGGAACTTACCATAGTGCTGGTGGCACTGTGTCCTTGTCTGTAGGCGACAGCAACTGACACTTTCATTACAGTAGAGACAGCTCACACCAGAGATGCCCCCCGATAGGCTATATAATATGTTTTTTCAAATTGAAGGTGACATTGAGTGTGTTATCGCAGGGATTTTTTGGGAGAATCTGACATCTTCTTATGACATTTTGTTGGCGGAGGTGAAATGGCCCCCGCCGTTTGTTCTGGCCCCATTGAGGGGGGAGGACGTGATCCTTCCGAGTGTTTCGCATTATGTCCCCAAGGAGCATGCAGAGGCCTTTGCAGCTGAGTGGGCTCTGGCTCTTGTGCCGGCAGTGTACCGTAATCAAGTGGGCTGGGATAAGGATTCTCCGCCACACGAGATTCCATTGTGGTCTATGCCACAAGCTCAACCCCAATATCCCATCCGGCGGGAAGCTAAAGGTCCTGTTTCTGATGTTCTAACTGAGTTGGAGTATCAAGGTGTGATGGAGACTTGTATGTCACTGATGAATAATCCTCTTTTTACTGTATCCAAACCTGATGGGTCTTATTGCATAGTTTTTGATTACCGGCATTTGAACTCTCATTGTCGTACTTTTGCGGTATAGAATACCCATAGCTCTGCTCTTGTAGACAGTCTCGTTCGTAAAAAAGATATAACGACACTTGACACTTGCAACAACTTCTTTAACCATAATCTGTCTCCTGAGTGCAGTCAATGGATCGCATTCACACCCGGCGGAAAACAGAAAACTTTTGCCATTTACCTCTGGGGTATAAGAAAAGCTTCGTCGCCCGTGTTGTCTTTTTGCACACTCGTACGTTGATGATATTTATCTGACGGACTACGAACTTTGGCCGCATCTATGCTGTGTTGACCGCATCATTCTCATGTTTGCGGACTAAGGGTATAAATTCAATATTGCTAAATCTCACATTGCTTGCTCTGCGGTACTCTTTTTGGGCTATGAGCTCAATAATGAAGGTAGGGGCTTGGCACCCCACTTTCTGGAGAAATGCGCTGTCTGCGCTCTCCAACTACCCTCACATTCCTGATTATGCCCAGCGTATCAAGCCTCTTTATGCTTTGATACAACCTAAATGTTTTAAAGCCAGCTGGCCTGCAGAACATTCTGTTATTCTGCAATCTTTGCAGTCTGATCTACTTGAATCTACGTTTTTGAGAAAACAGGGGACCCCTACAATTAATAAGTTTGCTACACGTAGGGCATACTAGTAATTTTGAGAAAAGGAGTGAAATTGTAGCAAACACTTTATATCTCTAGTGCCATTTCCTATAGGGTAAATCTCTATACTAAGGCAGTAGAAGACAAATTGATAGAAAATCAGTAACAAATTTTATAAAAATGATATTCTTTTATTTATACTTTTATCTTTTTGATTTCTTTTTTTCATATATATTTTTTCATAGCTTTTTTATACACTTAATTCATAAAAAACATATATAACATTCTGAATAAATATGATATATATTAGACCACATTAAGGAAAAACAAAACTATAGACAAAAAACTTCAAATGACTAGATTTTCAAAAGACTATTGAAGTTGGCAATGCGGTTGGAACACTACGCGCGTTTCGGCCATTGCCTTCATCAGGAGACCGTCATTTGCAACAAAATAATATAGACATAGAAAATCGTGTAGGACAGAGCGTCTTTGTTGATAATCAGATATTTATAGACCAACGCTTGATTGAGAGTTTCTTATTATTTTAGCAAAGGTTTTGTTGTTTGTAGTCACAACCTATGCAGTATTCGAGTATCATTTAAATTTTCTTTACTCGTTGAGTGTTGAATAAAAACAGGTATTCAAATGAAGTTCCACATAAGATAATCAATTATACCATTTTGTTTAAGCATCCAAAGAAAAGGGCTTTTTATTCTTGTTTATTCTCTATATTCTCCTTTTATGGTTGATGCGAAAAAGCCAAACACAGGCCCAAAAACTGATATGAGTACTTTGGAATATAGATAGTCTTTTTATTCCTGGGAGAAAAGTAAGACGGGCGTATTATCCACATAAAAATCTTTTGGATACGATATTGTTTCTGCCTTTGGTTAGACCATACGATGGGTCTCTCGATATCGATGTATTGTGCCTTGGGTCTGGGGTTCTATAAAGGAGGAAGCGACTGTTATCGCGTTCCGATACGACATGAAAAAAATCTACGTACTTGTTAACACGTGACAACCGCACAAACCTGGTGAAAAAAATCTTACCAGGTGTGGTGGGTTTCACTTACTTAACATACAATGAAGGCGACACAGTTCCTATTGCATACAAATCTCATCTGTACACTTCAGCGGAAATGCGATTTTCCACTGTGGAAAAAGTTTTAACAGCTGTGCAAACGGCAGTTCTGAAGGAACGCGCACCTGCGCAGGGGAAACACATTTTGGTGGTTACTCCTTACCCTACCTTAGAACCAGTGACAAAGGTGAGTGCACCAAACTTCAAAGCATTCCATCCCAGTTGGATATAATGGGTTACTTCTTTGATGTCTCCTGATGTCACGATTATCTTTGACCCCTCTCTTCAGACACAGGGGTTCTTGCAGTATGAATCCATTCATCCACCTCCTCTGTCTTTGCTCCCTTTGGAGGAGTACAAATGTATTATTTACACAGATGGCTCAGCGCAACCGGCCACTGGCTCTAAACATGCTTATTCAGCTGCTTATGCTATAGTGGCAGATACAATGGTGAACGGAGAGTTCAAGTATAACGTAGTGCATACACAGGCGCTAGGAGACTGTACCGCCCAATTGGCTGAGCTGCGCGCTCTTGTTCTTGCTCTCAAGTTTGCAGATTTGAAGGTAACTACTCTCATTGTGTGTGATTCTTATTACTGTGTTCAGTCCTTCAATGACACCTTATTCATTTAGTCTCAAAATGATTATCGAGACTATAAAGGCAGCACAATTAAGCATAAAACGCTTTGGGTTAGAGTGGCAGATCTTAAACAACATCTGCCCTTCACACATGTGATACATACTCTTGGCCATCAGCGTGTGGGAGCACACGCTTTCTCTAATTCTTTGGCTGATGAAGCGGCCAAATCTGCAATAGTCACATGTTCCGTAGCAGCCGTTACAAGGTCCATGACTAAGATTGATAATGAGATTTTGGCAGCTATAGCTGCTACAATGAAGGGCACTGATTACCCACAGGGTTTCCCTTCAAAGTATCCTTATCAGTTAACTCCTGAACAAGTTCCCTTTGCAAGAATACCCGACGTTGTAGATCGGCTGATTCCCAACGCGGACCGCTGATATTATTTGATCAAAGCTGCACACAAAGGCTTGGCTTGGCCCAAGCTGGTGTGTCTGCGACAGTTTCTATTTTGCAGCAACGTTATTTGTGGCTTGAGTTATATAAACAGACCCATAATTATGTACTTTCTTGTGACATCTGTCAGCAAATTAAGCCTTCTACGGTGACAGGCCCACCACCAACAAAGCTATGCCTTTCTAATAGGCCTTTTGGTTCTGTCTATCTTGATCAGTGCAGCCCATTTTGTTTAGATACTGCATATAAATACATTTTAGTTGCGGTTGATTCATGCACTAGAGTCCTTTGGGTATGGCCACAACAAAGTGCTGATGCTCGAAATGTCATCAGAGATTTGCCTGTGTTTGTAGGGATTTTTGCCTATGGGCACCTTTCATTCAGACCAAGATCCAGCGTTCGCCTCTAAGACGTACAAGGATGCGATGAAGTCTTTGGGAGTGCTGGTGCAATTTTCGTCTCCATATAAGCCTGAGGGCAATTTGGTTGTGGAGCGGATGAACCGTGACTTAGAGCAATCTATGACAGATAGAGTCTTAGGTACTGGCAAGAACTGTAAGCTCATTTGTATGGAGTCCAACGTGCACTAAATAATCTCCCTAGAAGACCTCTGGGTGGGTGGACCACATACGAGATGCTCTTTGGCATCAAAATGTATATGCCAGACCTTGACAGCCTAGACATTGCGGCGGCTGCCGCAACCTTTGACATAGATAATCACGGGGTGTGGGGTGGGAAAGTTGAGCGACCACGGATTGGAAGCTCTGCCCTTGCCTGAAGGGAATTAAAAGACTATAAATGGTTATAAAATAGCGGGTGATACAATAACAGTAGCCCTGTAAAACAAAGGTATATGTGGCAAGATTATACACATCAACTGACAATCTATTAAATTAAGAATTAGATAAAATATAAATAAAATGAGAAACTGTTAAATTACAGTGAAGTAGTAATGTTTATTTTCATTTTTATTTATTATTTTTTTGAACATGTAAACAACAAAACCAACAAGGTGGTCAGTTACATTCAGTATCTATACAGTTCCGTTTCTTGCTGATTTTAACAGAATAATCTTACAAGTCCGATCCCTCACCACTTCAGTGTTTAACATTAAAATCAATCCCAGCAAAGCATAGCATACATTGTACATCCATTTGACCTTTGGTGTTTGCTGTATATATTTGACTCTATTACACCTGGCTTCTTCTCAAGAAAAGTCCCACAGGTACTAGCCCTTGCAACCCTGAATCATTGTACAACTACAAGCACCCCGGGTCCACCTATTTTCACCCATAAGCATACCTAGTTGCAACTACTAGTCAGCAGATACCCCAGAAGCTCCTGCTTCCTCTTGTGTGTGCATGCGTGCCCACTCCAGAAAGGGTTTCCATATGTCTCTTGGCCTGGATGCCCTTGGCATCAACTCCCAGAACATGGATAGTTGTGTGTGGCTAAATGTCACACCCTGAATCCATTCCTTCATGGAAGGGGCCCCATTCCTCTCCCATAGCATAGCCACCCTCCGTTTAGCAAGTAACAGTAACTTGGCGTGTAGCTTACGGGTCCCAGTTGTGTATTTTTTACGTATCCCAAAAGCCCCAGTAGGGGATCCGGATCGCTGGAAGCACCAATTACCTCATGTATGGTGAAAAAAACTGAAGACCAAAACGTGGCTAATCTAGAACGACTCCATGCCATATGCAGGAATGTGGCTGGGGCAAAGCCACATCTCCAACACCCATCGTCCGCCCTGATACCCATTCGATGAAGTTGGGACGGGGTCCTATAGAAACTATGAAGAAATTTAAAATGAATCAAGCGTAGCTTATAGTTGGAAGACAGGGCTGCCAGTTGATTATAACAAAAAGACTACTGTTCCTCAATTAGCGATGTTTACAGTTCTAAGTTCCACTCCTGGAAGGCTTGCAGCTCTAGCAAGGGGGCGGAATTCTGCATGTTATTATAGATCCTCGTGACAAGTCTATGAGGGGAGTCAGTCTTGAGCACGTTTTCAAGGGCAATCCATGTGGGCATAGAACTGGGAAATGTGTCATGAATTGTCCTACACGAAGCCCTGATTTTGTGACAGAAAAATTATTCAGAGAAAGAGATTGTGTGTCTATCCAGGGGTTCACGGGGGGGAGGGGGGGGGGGTTCTGAATATTTCTCCCGGATGTAGGTCTGCAAAAGTATGCATCCCCATCCTCTGTGCCAGTGTTCTACTCGCGCCATCCTCCATTGTGGGCACCATGGGGTTATGTGCTAAGGGGACAGACGCGCATATAGGATTTTTAAATACGCCCTTTCCCGTAGTTTATCCCAAGCCCATCTCATTGTTTCCACCGTATTGATGTCTCCACAAGGCCTTTTATAGGTCTGATACAGAGTCACCTGAAGGGGGACTGGAGCCACCGCATCTGTCTCCACAGCTGTATGGGGCTGAAAAAAGGGTTGGGTGGATCAAATGATGTAGAAACTATGCCTGTGCACTGAAAGCGTACAGTTGGATGTCTGGTGCATCCATACCTCCCTGGGACAGCGGTAAGGTCAAAAGTTCCCACGAAACCCGAGCCTGTTTACCCGCCCAGACCATGGAGATTAGTAAGGAGTGTATGGAGTAAAAAAAATTTGCGTAAGAGGAATCGGGATATTGACAAACAAATACAGCAGTTTAGGCAGTACCACCATTTTGTCGATGGCTAGTCTCCCCGCCAGAGACAGGGGAGGCCGGCCCATGCAGTAACCTTATCCTCCACCCAGGACACTGTGCGCCCGTAGTTCACGTCCCAGATTTCCTGCAATTTTCTGCTCAACCAAATTCCAAGATATTTTACCGGGCCATAAGCCCATTTTAATGGGTATTCGAGAAGAAAGGGCGTGGTGGCATCGGTCAGGGGGAATATGGTGGATTTCGACCAGCTTATGGAGACACCAGACAAACCCCCAAATGTGATCAGTTCGCGGAGGATAGGGGCTATGTTCGTCTCCGGATCGCAGACGTTTAGAGTAACGTCATCAGCATATAAGGAAATCAGATGGCTCCTCGAGCCAAAACCCAGGCCTCTATCAGTGTTATGTTGCCTGATTACTATTCTTAAGCAGTTATATAGCACATAGCTACCCTCAGGCATCCCAGCGCTAGCAATCAGGCAGACGACCAATAGGAATTTATAGGGCTGTTTGTGGGAACAGCCAGGTTTTTAAGAGTTTACCAAAAGGCAGGATACTGGCTTCAAAGCGAATGTGTAAAGGCAAGGGGTTCCACAGTTTTGCCACATTATACGCAAACGATCTGCCTCCCGCACTTGTGCTTCTGATTTTGGGGACAGCTAGCAAATGAAGGTTAAGAGAATGAAGCTCCCGCATGGGCCGATAAGGAATGATACAGGATTTGTTGATTTCCGGCCTATTCCCCATACAGTCTTATGTGCAAGACACAAGGCCTTAAATGTTGTTCTTTCCAAGATAGGTAGCCAATGTAAAGCTTTTAGAGCTGGCTTGGCTGATTGTGACCTAGGGATGCCCAGAAGCATACTCGTAGCACAATTCTGTGCAATCTGGAGTTTCCTCAAAGTCGCCTTCAGAGCTCCCAGATAAAGAAAGTTACCATAATCCAGGAGCGATAGAACTAAGGCTTGGCAGTCAAAGGTAACAGGGGGAGAATTTACCTAAGGGATCTAAGTATCCCAAAACCCCTGTCACCTTCAATGCTTGCTGGTCAAATTTGAGAGCATTATCCAACCAAACACCCAAGCTCTTTATCTTGGTTTTGGGGGTGGAGGAGGACCGAGGCACTTTGGCCAAATCTGGCCAAGGTCCATGATGGAATGGTTCCCTAGCAGCATGAGTTCGGTTTTATCTCCATTGAAACGAAGGCAGGAATGCTCCATCCAAGAGGTGACTTTCTCTAAGCAGGTCTCAAAGTCCAAGGGGAAATTGCGTGGCCCATTAAGAGTAATGACCAATTATGTGTCATCCGCGTAGGTCACAATCTTAATGTTATACGGTAGAATAATGTTCCCTAATGGCCGCATATAAACATTAAAAAGTGAGGGGCTAAGTGAGGAATCCTGCGGGACTCCACAATTGAGTTCTAGTTTCTCAGAGGAAACATCCTTGGAAAAGACTTGGAAAGTTCTCTTGTCAGGATAATATTGTATCCACAAAGTGCCTTATCTTGAAGCCCCAGCCTCTTAAGTCTCTCTGCTAGAATGGACAGGTTAACAGTATCGAAGGCCGATCTTAGATCAAGGAGGATGACTGACAGAAGGGCGGTCTCAGTTGAAAGATTTAGTCGACGAGGACGGCTTTTACACACGGCAAACTCTACAGCCTAAGGGGCATATCATAGCCCTCTGGTCCCTCGAAATTTTAAGGGCTTTCTTTGGTCCTTGAGGTATTAAAATGAATCTTTCAACCTAATAGCAAGTTCGCACGTACAGATTTGAAGAATTGATATAAGATTTCTCTAATTGGTTTCCTCTTTTAGAGGCCACATTGAATCATTCTTTATAAAAAAGGAGCTGTCCAAATCGCAGGGGCCACTATACCCTTACATTGGACTGACAAATATTCGACCCACGGAATTGTGTGGTGCAGTTATCACTTAGGACTACACCGATGCAGTGACTAAATAGGACTCAGTCAACCTTATAAGAAGAACCTGTTTTTCTACGACATTCGAGTTAACTTTCTGGATTGTTTTTAAGCCTTGAAAAAGTTACTATGTAACGAAACACGTGGCGGATGCCGATCCACCGCTCTACAGGAGGTTTACTGTATTACGCCCTCCACCTTTGTAATACTGTGTCATTGCATTCTTTTTTAACCAAATGTATTGAGAACGTTGCCGAGTTTATGTATTTCTTATAAATTCAATTGAACTGTGAACTATTTATTGCTCCTTGTTTAAATTGAGTATTATAGAATAGGATAACTTTCCACGAATCAATTATTGAACTGGTCAGAGTGCTGAGGTTTATCTCTCTATATTACATGTACACTGGGTTCAGTTGAACCACAATGGGTTGACACCTGAGGTAGTGGGGTGTGTGTTCTTAACCTCGAGGGGCACCAGTACTATATGCCAGTTTCTTTTATACACAAAGAGTGATGTGCTACCGTTCAAAGCACCACTGCCGTTTGCTGAATTTTGTAATTGCCCAAATCTGTTGGGTCCAGGCTAGGTTTTTTCAAAAGAGCCCTGACCATAGCGTGTTTCCATGGACCTGGGACGGATCCTGAGGACAAGGATATATTTACAATCTCCAGGATGCTGGGAAAGATCGCATTTCCAGCCTTATGTAGAATGTATGGAGGTGCTGGATCTGAAGGGGAGCCTGATTTTATTTGAGTAAACATTTCTGTCTCTTTTTCTAGCTTCATGGTTGGGAATTCTTTAAACCAGACCTCTGGAATGCTTCCAGCCAGTTTGGGATCTGCCTAAGCACTCGGGCAGGGTAGGTGTGGGAACGTAGTGTAAAGTTTTTTAATTTTCCTCTGAAAAAACTCTGCGAGAGCGTTGCACTGTTTTGAGGAAATTTCTAGGTCCAAATCATTCTTCGGGGGCTCTAGGAGATCCTGAGATACCCGAAAAATGTCTCTCAAAGTATTAGTGGTCGAGATGATAATTCCTTCATAGTAGGCGGCCTGCACTTTTTTTTATTTCTTTTTTGATAGATTTTTATGGCTTCTCAAAATTTTAGTTTTCCTAGCTCCCTATGATCTTTCCTCCATACCCTCTCAAGTCTGTTGCATGTCTGCTTAAGTCTTCTCAACTCAGGAGAATACCATGGAGTCTTTTTATCCCTCCTGTTGTAATGGGGTTTGGTAGGTGCAACCGTGGCAAGTGCGGACTCGATCCAGCTATTAAAATTTGCCGAGGCTTCAGTAAGACTAGAACTAGTTGTGGGTTTAAGATTGTTAAGTGTTGTGATCCAAGAGTCCACCGGCGATTTGGCCCAATGACGTGTTTTCATCCCGCTGGCTTTAGTATGGGGTATATGCAAAGATGCTGATATATAAAATGGGATCAGGAAATGATCAGACCAAGGGATAGCCCTACGTTCACTCACCCATATTCCAGGATGGTTGCTGAAAATAGTGTTTAAGTTATGGCCTTTCACATGGGTGGGACCTACTACTTTTTGGGCACGCTGGATCGCAAAGAGATCTTGAATAAGCTCCATTGCTTCTATCTTGTTGGGGTCATCAAAGTTAAGATAGGGATTAACACATCCTGAGACCTAGTTAGACCTGCACAGGTCAATCATTGTCTCTCACCCTGTCCCCAGGTGCCACATCAGCCCCCGGACCTTGCAACTGTTTCATCTTACCCCCCACATGCTTTGCAAACTTTAGTGCAGATTTGGCATCTGTAAAAAAATATGCTGTGCCCTCATATGACACCTTTAGCTTGGCTGGATACAACAGCGAGTAGGGGATCTGGGCCTGTAGCAGACGTCTCTTCTCAGGCAGAAATTCACGGTCTGCCAACTGCGAAGTCCGGACAGAACAAGACGGTTTTTCCCTGATGGGTTATGGTCCCCCGCTCCCTTGCCAACCGTAGGATAAGGTCCCGGTCCTGGCAGTTCAGAATTCGGGCCAGGATCTGCCTGGGTGTTGCTCTGACAGGATGCCTGGGACCCAAGGTGCGGTGGGCCTGCTCGACCGCAAACACTGTAGAAAGCATCGGATCGAACAGCTCGTGCAACATATCGGGAACATAATTCTCCATTTTGGATATGCCTGTAGTTTCTGAAATTCGTGTGATCCTTAGGTTGTTCCGACAGGAACGGGCTTCCAAATCCTCATTTTTTTGCACGGAGCAGGCCCAGAACTTTATCCATGTTCTGGAGCTGTTCTTTAGTTTCGACCTGGAATTCATAGTAGTCAAAATTGCGATTTTCCAGCATGTCCAGTCGTGTCTCATGTGCTCCCACCTGCTTTTTGACACGTCTAGTTTCATCGTGAGCACGTCCAACTTAGTATATATTGTGCGGAGGCTAGAGCGCATTTCCAGCATCAGCGTGCACATATCTTCTCCTTGGTCTTCAACCGGCGATTCAGACTGGCGCTAAGAGCTCCCCTACAGGTCCTGTTCCGTGGTTCTAGTGGCCCGACGGTTATTAAACGTCAGCTTGGGTTGTTTTGCATCCTGTTTCCCCATGGCGGCAGGGCACTGCAACCCACGGCTTCGTTGGGAGGACTCAGTGGGATAGCACCCGTGCAACACTCTTCCCCGGTCACAAATCTGGTCCCCTCCGGAGCTTAACCTACCACCATCGATGTACAGCAGTTCTGCAGTCACAACTTGCTCTATAAAAAGGCAGGGCGCCTTTCTTTGCTTTAACTTAGCCTTGTACACGGAAACCTGAGCATGTGTCCCGCTGTCCCTGTCTCCTCATGCACCTGTCTGTTCTTGCCCCCACCTGCGTTCGGCTTTGTCTTGCCCTTGTGTCACAGCTCCTTACTGGGAGTGACCTCTGCGGGGTCTCTGATGTCTGCAATAGTCCTCGCCCTGCCCTGCCACAGCCAAATTAGCTCCACGTCTGACAATCGGGTCCAACCTTTACAGTGGGGGGGGGGGCGAGACGTTTACGCCCTGTTCTGCTCTCCAGGGGATTCCACTCCGGCCATACGGTTCTCCAGCCCGGTGTCCCAGGCGCACAGATCCAATCCACCTGACTCTAAAATGGCACCCCCAGCAGCCCATTGGGCTACGACTCCGGGCCCACCGGACCCAACAATTCAGGGTCGCCGCTCTGCACTCACCGGGCAACGCGGGGAGGATTCGCGCAGTTCCACAGGGCCTCTGGGAGGCACTCTTGGCCCACATGGTCTGTGCGGAAGCCCGCTGAGTCAGCTGCGGCGGTCTCTCGTGTGTGCTCCACCGCGATCCCATACAGCTGCACCGGGCTACGCTCAGCCGACACTCCGCTCTTGATACGCTTGGCCCCATGCAATCAGGCCCAGCGCACAGATTTTCTCACGGCTCACACCGTGCTCTCCGAGGGCTTGAGTGATTGCAAGCAGGCCCCACCTGGTCCGGTTCTCCTTGGCGCTGTGTCAGCAGTCAGGGGCCACTACGGCAAATCGCACCTCAATGCACGCCCTCGGGCAATTACCAGGGGTACTTTTAGTCAGTGATGACCCTCCATTTGTGAGGATTTTAGCAGGATTAATTTCTTGACCGGCAGAGCGTGCTTAACAATCGGCCATCATGCTGCGCGGCCAGACCACGCCCCTGAAGTAGTAATGTTAATAGAAGGTTACTTATCTGTGTGGAGCCGCATGTAAAAGAGGCAGATTGCACTAAGTGCATGCCTATTATAGCCTGACTGTATTATGTTCTAGAACAATCTACCCTGTGATGTCATACTTTAAAGTAGTTGTGTGGAGTTGTCATTAAAGGATTAGTAGAACATTGGAATGTGGAGCACTCCATTGAATACAATTAAGTACTCCGAGCTTCTACGGGCCGGTAAAAGCCCGTAAAAAGCAACATTCCAATGTTGTTTTACAAAGGCCTCTCGGAGCCCGATGGGATTTAAACCCCTTCGGGCTCTGAGAGGCCTTTGTTTTATTTGTTAGAACATTCTGCCCTCTAGTGGCAGAATATTCTAATAGTCTTGTAGCCCTCCGTAGCTGGGCTTTACTGGCCATTAAAATCCCGCTCAATTGTTAAAGGCCCTCATCTTTTAACGCTGGAGCGGGCCTTTAATGGCCAGAATAGCCCGCTACGGTGGGCTATAAGGCTATAATGCATAATGGTAGCCTCCGGTCTTGTAGTGAAATTAGCCCCAACTAAAAAGAATAAAGCATTTCACTGTCTCGGAAACAGGGTGGGTCCATAGCTGACTGTTCACTGATATATTATGATTGAGTCTCCTGGGCGCCTTTTTGAATTTTTGGTCCCCAGCATTGGTTAAACACCTTCGCTCAAGATTAGGAGGGAGACAGAATGGAAACTCAAAAATAACAGTTGCCCAATGGGCATTTTTTTAAATCTCGGCAGAAACTCTGGTATACAATATACAAGTAAGTAGCGGGAGCAGGAAAAACGTTCTAAAACGCTTCCTGCTACTGAACAGAGAAAAATCCAAGCGGCAACATGCAGAGCAGGATTTTCAGAGAGGCAGAGGACGCAGAATGTGAGGAAAAACAAGAGAAACATAAAATCAAAATCAAGAAGGAAGAGACATTCCAATAAAGCCCTTGGGAGTAACAACAAGGGCGAGAAAAAGCAACAAAATAACTGTGATTAACTTGTCAGATCATGAGTTATCACCCACTGACATTAAACTTTTATCCTTAGATTTATCCTTTTGTCTATCTAGGATTCTAGATTATGTACAAACTAGGATTGATGTGTTTCACTTTCTCAGAATTAAAACTTAAAAAATGGTTCCACAAACCACAACCATAGTAAATAGTGTAGGTGGGTCGACCTCATTAAGTATTGATGACATAGGGTTGCTACACTCACTAGCCTAACTAGATGAAGATATTGTAAGTCATGAAGATCCATCCCTAAACCTGTACATGATGGGCTTGGAAGTTGACTTGGCATGTCCAAGTAACTTCAGACCCAAATCATCTTTCACACCTACTTTACATTGTGATGCACTTAAGGTATTTCAAAGCATCACAAAGGATTTGAAAGGCTCGAGGTACAACACCAAAGTCAAAGCCAGGAAATAATCTATCTAGTGAACAACTGGTTGCTTTAGAAAACCACAAGAATGACCCCTCTGTGGTGATACGACAGTCAGACAAGGGAGGCAATGTGGTAGTCTGGTTGAAAAAACAATACTTGGAAGAAGTGAGAAGACAAGTAAATGCTCCACTATGATGTAAACCATTCAGCAAGGCAGAGGTTATGTGCTCTGACTTGATGTACATAGAAACGTTGAGTGAATGGAGGGATAGAGGCCTGTTGGAATGGGAAGAATTCCAGTTACTCAAATGTGAACATCCCATAACTCCAGTTCTCTACTTACTGCCCAAATTACACAAAGATGCATTGAAACTACAAGGTAGGCCAATTACATCATCAATAGGCTCCCTCCTGGAGCTAACCTCCAAATATATTGATCATTATCTCAGGCCATTCGTGACAGCCTTACTGGCATACCTAAAAGATACAACTTATTTCCTGATCCTGACTGAGGGGGTGCTTGGGAGGAAGACTATGTTCTGGTCATACTGGATGTGGCCAGTCTATAAACCTGCATTACACACGACCCGAGGATCCAGCCTATAAGACACTTCCTGAGGGCAAGATCGATGTCCTTGCTACTACACAGAGGGATGCTAATAGACATGATTCTGTACTGTTTAAATAACAACTTTTTCTACTTTGACCAAGTGATTTACAAACAGAAACAAGGAACTGCAATGAGCACCTGCTTCGCCCCTAGTTACGCCAATCTCTTCATGGGCTGGTGGGAGGAGCTGGTGTCCGTCCAATTCAAGGACTGGATAATCAGGTTGTGATGTGGACATGGTTTATTGATGATATTTATGTAATTTGGAAAGGGGAAGAGAAATCTGCTTGGTCATTCGTTAACAAGCTGAATGAAAATGAGTTAAATGTACAATTCACAGCACGCAAAAGCAGGATAGTGTTTCTTTATGTGGAAATTTCAGTTCATAATAGCCAACTTGTTACAAATCCCCATCACAAGGAAACTGCTGGCAACAGTCTTTTGAGCTCTACTAGCAACATCCATCGAGCCTTATTTACAGCATTCCATATGGTGAGCTACTAAGGACTAAATGTAATTACAGCACTCAGGAAGTGTATGAACATGAGAAGGGAGTGAAGATCAAGAGATTTAGGGAGCGAGGATACAGCAACAAAACCATCAGGCAAACCAGTGCTGAAGCAAATACGCTCCCCAGGTCTAGTATACTCCATCATAGAACCACTACTGAGGGTGAAGGGCAGGACCACATCCGATTCATTACCACATATTCTAAAAAGTCATTCAAAATCAGGAAAGTTTTTTTTAAACTGGCATATCTTAAAGAATGACCAGATTCTGAACAATACCTATTTGATACACCCCAGATTACCTTTAGAAGGAGTGGATCCGTAAAGGATCTCAGTCATAATATGATCACATCCAATTTCGCTCGAGACCCGTTAAACACAGATAGAGCAGGATTTACGTGTTGCATGAGATGTAAGGCATGTGTTAAGTGTACCAACTGCACTAAAATCAAGGTCCCTAATAGTAACATGGAGTTCATAATCAAAGGGAGCTTCAATTGCAACACAGAATTCTGTGTTTACTGTCTCATTTGCCCTTGAGGCAAATACTACATTGGAAGTATGATTCGCAAAGCAAAGAGTACTGGAACTCAAAAGAGCTGTAAAATATAATGATGAGCATTATCCAGTAGCCCAACACTTTAGGGAAACACATTTTCAGAATGATCCGAGTCTTGACATTTGTGGTGTTAGCCTAGGTGAAGCCACATGTAAGGGGTGGTAATCGAGAACATAAATTGCGAATCAAAGTTTATTATAGACTTTGAGACTGTGACATCAATATGCCTCTACTCAAGTGAGGAGCTATCAGTACACTTGGGGTAATTAGCAGCACATTTGGGGCCTAGGCACCACAACACAAACAACTGCAGCTGTAAACTATACCAAGGGATTCAGTGCATCTATCTCTTCAAATATCAAAATATGAACTGTCCAAGTATAAATAAACAATGTTTTAACTGTATTTTTTTACTTACCTTTTTTAGACTCTTTATTTCACCCCCTTTTCTCCCTTCCACCCACACCCGCCTTTTTGTTACTGGTCACGACTGAATGTAAGAACTGATCTATTCAACTATAACATACTACTAATAATATATATTATATATTATCTTTTTTTGTTTGCACACAGGTCTAGAGCCCTATTTTTATGGAGAGTAGCAAGATCAGCAATGCAGCAGTTTGGTGGTCAACATAGTTGTAAGCTCATTGTCACATCCAGAGAATACCAGCCCACTTGGGCGGGACACCATTACAATCTATCACTGGCAAAAAAAACCTTCAGCTGTACGGGTAGGCAATAACCGTTCCTTATAAATGTGAAGGAGCAATGGGGTACAGTAATCAATTGATGAGCAATATTGGACTCCCTACTGTACCATATAACTAAGTGCCTGCCTACATGGGCAAAACGTTACTGGGTACATACAGGTACTGTGAGATACAAAGGACATCATAAAAATAGAAAGATGATTGGTTATAGACCGTTTAAATATTTCCAAATACTTCCAAGCTGGATACTCTCGTGGTTATAATGTATGATCCGGTATGTCTTGTAAGAATACTAATCATGTATTCAGGCTGAGTTAAAGAGATAATTTTATCATAGATCTACATGTTAAATTTAATTCAATTTGATACTGTGTTTATCGTTCGAACAGATGTAGAATATTATGAATATTCAATCATACACACTTGAAATGTATACAGGCCAAGATGGCGCTTGTTTTGTACTACTCTCTTGACATCAAGAGATCAGCTTCTATCACTGGCAGTAAATCAGGTACCATGTAGGGCCAGGGGAGGACATATAGATTGTCACGTTGATAAACAGCAGGTAAGTAACTGCTGTAACTACTCAACAAACCCTGGGGGGGACAGGAGTTCTGATGGACCAAAGAATCCAATAGAGAAGACCTCCTTGACCCTGGGCCTCAACAATAGTCGCTCGCTTCCCAAGCACAAGTGCAAATTCAGATGCTGCTGGAAGAGGGTAGATTTGATGTACTATTTGTCACGAAGGCTTGGCTCAATGACAATTCGGCCCCAGATATTGTAATGACTTTGCCACCGGGGTTCCATATGCACACACTTAATCGAATAGGAAAAGTGGGAGGAGGACTCGCGATCTTTATCAGGGAAGCGTTCAAATGTGTTTTTCAGCAACTTGCTATTCCAGACTGCGAGTGTGGTTGATTTACCATCACCTTTTCACCAATCCACACTTTTTCAGGGCTACTAATTTACAGGCCCCCTGGGGCGGAAACAACGTTTTAAGAGGGATTTATAAAGACAGTCTCCAGCCTCGTGGTGAAGAAATCCCACATTAATATCTTAGGGGATCAGAACCTGCACTTTGGAGATCATAGTAGCCAGAATGTTGTACGGTTGGAACAGGAACTAGAGAGTCTGGACCTCTCTCAGCTTATAACAGCGGCCACTCATTCGAAAGGGCATATACTTGATCAGGTTATAACCAATGACCCTAAAATATGAATACGTCTTCAGGCTCCGGTACCTTGGTCAGATCATTATCTTATTACTATCAGCTTGGAGAAGATGAAGACCAAAAGGACTTATCCTCGACCCACTAAGTCGGTCTGAGTACCCCAGCTGAGAAACTGGGCTAAACTGAGGTCTGAGGTCTGGGTGGAAGCTCTGCAATCTTCAGACTTTAATGCTGGCGGAAATATTGATGAAGTCTATGCTAACCGGGAAGGGTGGAGGGAACTGTTCCCTTCATGAACTCTAATTCAACTAATCAGCCCAAAAGTCCCTGTGGTTTAATGATCAGCTAATTGCTGAAAAAAGATTGAAAAAAATTGGAAAGACACTGGAGAAAGACCTTTGAGCCCTTACTTAAAGAAAAATATAGACAAGCGATTTGAAGCTACCATATGAAAATTAAAGCAGGCAAAAGCAGTGTTCTTTGAGGAAAATATCATGCAGTCGCACAATTCCACTTAAGAGTTGTTTAGAGTGGTAAAATCCCTAACCACGATCAATCAAGATACTCCTTACCACCAAGCCTCTAAAGAAAAATGTAATGCGCTAGCCACTTATTTTCATAAAAAGGTCACAAATATCTATAGCTCTTTTCAGGCGAAACCAACTAGGAAGGACCCTGCCATTCCAGAATCCGGTCAGCAGGAGGTCGTAAGTCCTGTCCTATCATTCTTCCCAGATCTAGACACCGAAACGGTTCAAACGATTATCAAAGAGATCAGATTAGGCACCCCTTTAGATCTGGCGCCTCCACACATCCTTGTAAAGGCCATCGAGGTCCTCCAGCCCTCAATAGTTGAAATGCTAAATCTTCCCTTCAGACAGGAAGAGTCCCTGTCGAATGGAAACAAGCAATAGTTAAACCGCTGCTAAAGAAACCAAATCTGGATCTAGCTTTACCAGAGAATTTTCGTCAAATATCATTGCTCCCATTTAATAGCAACATTTTGGCGAGGCATGTTAATAACATTTTTGTCACAATTCCTGGAAGACCATCTCCGGCTACACCCCACACAGATGGGATTCCGCCCACAGCATAGTACGGAATCTGCCCTACTAGTGGTAACGGAAGAACTAAAGATGACTCTTGATCAAGGGGGATGTGCTGCAATACTTTTGCTAGATCTAAGTGCAGCTTTGGATACGGTGGATTATGAATTTCTGACACACAGACTAAGTGAAACAGGCATTAAGGGCACCGCATTGGAATGGCTAAAATCCTTCCTGGAGGAGAGGTCCTTACAAGTCAAGGAGGCTAACTTCTTGTCAGACAGGAAACCTCTGACGTGCGTGTACCACAGGGCTCGTCACTAAGCCCCACACTGTTTAATGTTTATATGCATCCGTTAACTGATATAGTACAGGAACATGGTATCCCCGTTACTTCATATGCGGACGATACCCAGTTGGTGGTTTCATTGAACTGCAGGACCAACGGGGAGTCAGGTCAGCTGGCCCCTTCTCTGGAACAAGTAGTTAAATGGATGACAGGGAGCTGTCTGAAATTAAGCGGGGATAAGACTGAAATGATGGTCCTTGGTAATGTCGGGATACCTAAGCCCCTAGGAAGCTGGCCCGGATGCTTGGGGCCTGCCCCAGCTCCCAGTACGGCCATTAAGAACCTTGGCTTTTGGTTGGATCAGGAACTTACCAAGGAGAAACAAGCACGGAAGGTGGCAGGCACGTTCTTCTGGCTATTAAGAATGCTTCGTAAGATCCTCGTGCTTAACCCGGCACAGTTAAGGAAAACAGTCATACATTCCTTGGTCATCTCACGACTTGATTACGGGAACTCTCTCTTCTTAGGCTCGCCCAAATATGTTATTTGTGAAGTTACAGGTAGTTCAGAACGCAGCGGTCAGGCTCCTGTGTCAAATCCCAATGAATGAATCAGTTTCGGCTTACTGCAGCTTACACTGGCTTCTGATCGAAGCCTGAATTAGGGTTAAAGCACTTTGCCTAATCCACAGAGCTATAAACAAGAAAGGGTCCAACAAGATTAGTAAACTGGTGTGCCTACATCTCCCCAAAAGATGTCTGAGGTCAGGTTCAGAGCGCCTGCTAAAAACCACCAGAATAAAAAGGGCCAGATGGGGGGGGGGGAGCTTTTTCCCCCCCGGGCGCCTAAACTGTGGAACTCACTCCCGCGGGAGATCAGATTCACATTTAGAAAAAAATTGAAAACATGGTTGTTTACCGAGGTCAAATAAGTGCCTGCTCTCTCCCTGTCATTTCATGAGTCCACCGCCTAGCGCTAGGAAGCCTTTGGGTAGCATTGTGCTCTATAAATCTTCTTAACATTAACGTCTATTGTAATTATGATGCTTATGTAAAAGTCCTTGACCTGTATTTAGAAAGAAATGAATCAATTCCCTTATAGGTATATGTATATACTATTTCCAGAGCTATTGAAATTAGTGCGACAGCTCTTTGGTACTTAATACATCACTTGTAAAGAAAAGGAAAATAACGTGCAACTACCTGTAATTGAAAACGCCATATATTTTATTTCAAAATGGTGAGACTGGGGGGAGGAGCCAAGCTCGCGTCCGGGATGGCCGCGTTTTAGCTCGGCTCCGATCACTCTCCTGTCTGCAACAAATATCCTGTACTTTATCCTGCCCCGGGAAGTATTCCACGATGTGCAGTGGAACGACGATAACTCACAGGCACTTACCGTTTGCTCCGGTGATTCCTGGATGTCACGGATCCTGAGTTACGCCCCTGTCTGCTTCGGGGCCTCCGGAGCGGCCGGGCCTGGCACTCCTTGGCGGCACCCGGGCTGGACGGGGCGCGGTGGCCGGCCCTTGGTGGTGGTGTGGAGTCGGTCGGAGGGGCCGATGTGCTAATAGACCGATTGCGGCCTCCCGGGCCTGGTCCGGCGGTCCTGCGGCCTGGTGTTGGGGAGCTGACTTCCATGGACGGGGTTGACCGTACATCTGGCTCGTCTCCCCTTTGTTCTCCGGCCCGGCCATTTTGAGTTCCTCCGCCCGGACTCGGAGAACGGTGCCGGCGGCGTGTGGGGTGCCGGCGCATCGCCTTCTTCTGGTGGCTCCCCTTCCTGCCCTGGTGGCACCTCCGCTGGTGGTTGCCGGTATCCTGTTTTGCCCCGCTGATATCCGGGCGGGGGTCGGTGTTCGCAGCGGCCCCGCCGGGCTTCTAAGATGGCGGCCGGCCCCATGATTCTCGGCCTTGCGGGGACCGGCGATGCGAGTCCGCCGCGCGGCACGTTTGCTGAATACTGTAAAGGTGAGCCTACGCTCCGCGACATCCTCGCCGCCCTGCGCTCCTGGGGGGCACCCATGACCGCACCGACCGCTATCCTGGAGGGGGGTCCCTTTGTTGGGCCTGCCGGACCCCCCTCGGTTTGTGCGGCTTCATCTCTGTTGTGTGCTGCTGGAACTTTCCTTGGGGTCGTGGACCTGGAGGCTGCTGATGGTGTGGATGTGCGGGGGTCCGCTGCCCTTCTTCGTCCTGTGCCTCCTTCTGCTCCGGAGGTTCCCCGGCTGGATCCCGTCTGGACCGACCTCGATGGGTCTCCTTTTCCTCTTTTGCCTCACATGGCCGTACGAAGATCCTGTGACGGTGCCGCTGGACCGGCTTTCTCCGTATTCTCATCGGAACTTTGCCTGCTTTGCATGAAGTGGTTACTGTACTTTCTGGATCATCCGGGTCACGATCGCTACAACTTGAGTGTATTTTTGATTCGACTCCCTGTTCTTCACCTCCTGTTTTATGTGATCTGGTTCCTGGTGCGCTGGACGATTACAGTTTGCGAAAAACGAGGGCAGGGTTGAGCTGATCTTGCCTCTGTGGACTGTTATTTTGTGGTATGGTTGGGTGATCCGTTCATAATTGTATGATTATGTTTTATACGTCTTTACGTTCCTGGAGCTTATCCGTGTGTTTATTATCTTCCCGTGGGCTCTGAGTATTTTCGGGCGGGGGGGTGGGAGCTGAAGGGGTTTTGATTATGTGGCTCCTCTCCCGCTGTTTTTTCCCTGTTTCCCCTCCCCCCCCTTTTTAATCTAAGTGATTCTTTCTTTCTTATATTTCTCTATATTTCGGGTTCTAATTAGGGCGACAGGCACGCTGCTGGGGGGTAGGCCATGGCCTTCTGCAGGGGTGCAGGGTGGGCTGTGCGGGGTGGTGGGGGGGTCTGTTTATTGTATCTTTCCCTGTTCCTCTTTTTGGTTCTATGGCTCTTATGTATCCCCTAATTTCGTGGCGTGGTGTCGGCACGTAGCCCCCCGGGGTGTTTGTGCTGGCATGGCCCTTTTGGTATGTCTGCTGTCACGGTTTACTACGCATTAATTTCTCCTGTTGCCACTAGTTCCATGTGCCGAATTAGTATTGGGTGCTTTGTTAGCCGTGGGGGGCGTGCACTGACGCTGCGCCCTCACTTTCCCCCTCCCCTTTTTTGATGTCCTCTTCCTCCCCTTTTTTTCCTTTTCCCCACCCCATTTTCTTTTCCTCCCTTGGGTTGTTGTAACGGAGGGCTTTTAGTTTTGTAAACGTATTTTTCGTTGTTTTATTATTATGTGCCCTGATAGTGGCGGGTGGGTGCTGAGCAGCGATTGTGATTGTTCTTGATGTGGGACTCACGTTCTGCCTTTGCCAAAATGTATTGTTCTGTTGGTCTTTTCCTGTATTCGAGACTTCGGCTTGCTCACGGCCCGCCACGGCCCTCTGGACTTTACAGATTGACATTATCCTGTGACACCCTTTATTCTATTATAAAATTAACCTACTTTTATCCTGTCCGTGATGGCGACTCAAAGACTTGTTGCCTTTGCCTTTCATATGAGCTATTTAGAAATCCTGTTGTCTCTCCTGTATTGCCTCGTATGTTTCTTTATTGTGGTGGCCGGCCCGGTGGGTTGTAGGCCCGTATCTGTGCGCGCCTTCTGTACAATAAAGGTTTTAAAAAAAAAAAAAATGGTGAGACTGTTATTTAAACATGTCACGTCATTTAGGGATTGGTTGCTCTAAGGGATAGAGAGCGTACAAAAAGAGAAAAGTGCTCAAGTGAAACGTGGTAGGAAGGGTAACTCAAAGTAGGTGATATAGGAGAGTGCAAAATATATAATTTATATACAGAAGGACCGGTTGTAATTCACGGTCCTACACAGCCTTGCCAAAGTCAATTCATATGCAGTTTTTTACAAAGTTTTTGATATACATGGAATGTATAATTTGTATAGCACGTAGGGGGTGGGTGCAGAGTCCAGGCCCTTAGCTGGGTGGGGTATTCGTCGACGTGTCGATCCGTCTTATAGCCATCAGGTAGTTAAAGCCTTGGCTGTGCGGATCTTCATCAGGACTAGGTGGGGCAACCTTATAGGATGTAGGGCCTAATCACACACCTATGGAAATCAGGGAGAGTTGGAGTCAGGGTGTTGCACAATTGAGGAAAAAAGACAACATTAGTCTTAGTAAGTCGAAGTTCCTTACCCACTGGACGTATCAAGTTGTGGGGTCTAAGTACTGCTAGTTCAGTCATGGCAGGATGCAGTGGCGAAGTCACTGTGTTACTAGAGGGAAGAAATGGGAACTTGAGTCTCCCAGGCTCCTCGAGTGAGTAATGTACAAGGAGGTCAAGAGGTTAAATTAAAATCGCATTTACCCTAGTAGAGTCGGGGTCAGTCAAAGAGAATGGAGCAAGTTCACATTAGTTACTACTACTGGAGGTGAACTTAATGGTTGGATGGGATGCCTGTACAGGGTATTAAGTATACCATACTGGGTGTTCCTGAACTATATATCACCCATTGCTTAGTATGGATATCTGTCGGCCAATCTCCTCAAACACATTCAAGTCCCTAGCGACCGGGCTTCCCAAGATAACTCCAGATGTACTAGTAACCATACCAGGGTGCTCCCCAATGGGGTTATTAAAAACGATTCCACCTTCTGCATCCTGATCTGAAATATCACTCTATGAATTAATGTGAAAAGGGGAAATGCATAATCCAGTCTGTTCCAAACCTGAAGGAATGCGTATGTTTTTTTTTTTTTTTTTAATTTTCCAAACCCTTTATTGAAGAAAAAAGGGTGGGGTACATAGTTTTCAAATCTGCCCCAGCAGAGGCGTATCATGAGCAATTCCAGTATATAAAGACAAAATATCAGGTCTATCAATTACATATATCTGAACAATACCCCACTCCAAACCCCCCCTAATGCAGTGAACAGTTCTGGACATAAACCTTGCTATTTCCCAAGCATCATGTAAGCACAGATTGCCATTCAATACCACCGGTACCTAATCAGAGCGAATCATCGTGGTCTAGGAGTGATGTGCGTGTCAGATCCCCTGTGAAGAGCAAAACAAGGGGGAGCCACCATCTCATTGTCCCCCGATCCGTTTCCCCCCTGCCAACATAGTATCTCCACGCTGGAAGTGTTCAGTCGTTCTCCCCAGATGTAGGAACCTCCACTATCGGTGCATCCCCCCACCCTCCTTGTGCATCATCCTGGCTTGTGCCATGAGCGAGTAAGTATGACACTAGGGGCTCCCAAATGTCCTTGGGGCGTGACTTTAATGGTAGCTGTTCCGCATAGCTATGCAAGTGATCCTGCCAAGTGGACATGTCTGTGATCCAATCTTTGAATTTCGGTGCCCTGCCTCGTCCTCATCGGCAGGCGAGCTGCAGTTTAGCGATTAGGAGTCCCATTGCGAGATACGTCTTATGCACCGTCTGTACATGGCATGTTAGCCCTAGGAGACCCACCAGAGGCTGCGGCTCAATCGTCACACCCAGCATCTCAGACATACCTTCAAAGACCTCTGCCCAGTATTCCTCCACCCTAGGGCACCGCCACGCCAAGTGTATGAAATCAGCTTCTTCTCTGCCACATCTATTACACCTATCATGTTCCCTCAATTGAAAGCGGGAAAGCCGAACCGGCGTATGGTACAGTCGATGCAGGAACTTCTAATGGATTAACCGCAAGCGGCTGCTGCCAGTAATCGCCTCCGTTTGCACACAACTTCGTTCCCACTGATCGTCAGTCAGCGGTACACTCAAGTCCCTGTCCCACTCCGTCCTCGCCCGTACAGGGGTTGCCGGTGGGACTTCCCTAACTTGCTTATATAGCAGCGAGATCACGTGTGTGGGTGCTTCCGCTTGTAATAACATGTGTAGTGGTGTAAATATGTCCGGTCCTCTAGGGAAATCTGGTGTATTTGCTTTAATATTTTGTTGTAGTCTGGTATACAAAAACCTATCCATACTGGTAGGGGTATGATCCCCAAAGAATTGCTCCGGTGTACGGAATTGGCCGTCTAGATACAGTGCTCCCCAGGTAGTACACTGCAGCTTGCGCAGCAGCCTAACCCCCAGTCCCTCACACGTTACCCGCACAGTAGGCCTGTGTAATAGTGGCTGTCTGGGAGAGTACATTAAAGCTCTCCCCATCTGTTGTGCCATCCACCTCCATGCCACCACAGTACAATCCACCGTGGTGGGGTCTCTGCCTCTTTCCGCAACTTCTGTGAATAAATACCCTTCAGAGGGGGTAGGGGCCATGTACCCATCTTCCACCGCTAGGTGCGCCATGTATGGAGGCGGGTGCAGCCAATATACTGCAAAGTGTGCCTGCGCACAAAAGTAGTATTGTTTGAAGTTGGGATCTTCAAATCCACCCTGTCGATACGGAAGCATGAGGGTCATCAAGTTCAGTCGGGCCTGTTTCCCGCCCCCAGTTGAGTCGGAGTAATTGGGACCTAAGGGTGCAAAAGAAAAAACCTCCCGGGTGGAAAGAGATATTGATGAATAAATAAAGAAATTTGGGTAAAATTATCATCTTGATGAGGGATATACATCCTGCCATCGAGAGGGGCAGTTTCAACCACTGAGTTATGTTGTCAGTTATTCTATCCATTGCCTTTTCATAATTTGTGTGCATAAGTTCGTCTTTGTTTCTGGAAACGTGTGTACCCAGATACTTAAAATCGTCCACCTCCCACTGTAGTGGGAAGTCCAAAGGATACTGTGCCGTCTTCTCAGTCAACGGGAATATAGCTGATTTGGTCCAATTTATCTGGACTCCCGAGATGGCTCCAAACCTTGTAATTTCCCGCAGCACAGGGTTCAGATTTTCCTAGGGTTTGTGGACATACAGCGTGATGTCATCCGCGTAGAGAGATATTAACAATTGCCTGGCTGGATATATTAACGCCCTGTGCTTGTGGTGTTGTCTCAACTTTGCCGCCAGCGGTTCGATCGCCAGTGCGAAGAGGACAGGAGACAGAGGGCACCCCTGCCTCGTGCCCCTAGAAATGGGGAAGCTGTGAGACCTGGTCCCGTTCAAGAGGACTGAGGCCCGCGGATTGGAGTACAACAGCTGGATCCAATTAAGGAAAGAGTACGGCATTCCCATACGTTCGAGCGTACCCAGCAGATAATCCCATTCAAGGGAGTCAAATGCTTTGGTAGCGTCAAGAAAGACCGCTACCGCAGCACTGTTGGGATCTATATCCTGTATGACAGATAACAGAGTTCTAAGGTTATGGGCTGTGGATCTGTTGGGGACAAATCCCGCATGGTCGGGTAGAACAAGTTTTTCCATCAGTAGGTTAAGGCGCGTCGCGAGGACTTTGGCTAAAATTTTAGTATCACAGTTGAGTAGTGATAGCGGTCTATATGAATCGCAAGAGGTGGGGCATTTCCCTGGTTTCAGCAGCGTCATTATCTGTGCTTCCCACATTGTGGTGGGCAACATCCCTTCCTCAAGGGCCTCATAATACACAGCCTTAGGGATGGGAGCTAAGGTCGTAATGAAAGTCTTACAGAAATCCACAGGCAACCCATCGGTGCCCGGGACTCTACCCGACTTCATGGCCATGATAGCATCAGTGATCTCGTTTAACTCCAGGGGGAGGTCTAGGAATTTTCGCTGCGTGTCTCCTAGCCATGCCAGGGCCGTATCGTCGAAATATGTCTGCAAATCTAAAGGTGCAGCCCTCTGCGAGGAATAAAGTGTCTTATAAAAATTGACAAATACTCGCATTTGTTCCGGTAAGCTCCTGTACGTTTGGCCCTCCTCATCTCGCACTTCCTTTATATAATTAGCAAATCTTGGGGGTCTCACTGTTGTCGCCAAGGCTTTCCCCGGACGATCACCCTAATCATATACACGTGCCCTCTGGGCCTTCCCACGAAACTGACACTCCCTCTCGGCAGTCTCCATATACTCCGACATTTTTTTCCGAAGGGTAGCTCTGGTGGTTCCAGACTTGTCTCCCTCCTCTAGGTTCCTCTCAAGGGATTTAAGTTCTCCCTCCAGTCTGTGCAATTGACCACGGAGGTCTTTCAGGACTCCCCCCCCTTTGAGATACACCATCCTTGCATCGTGACCTTAAAGGCCTTCCACACCGTAGTCCGACTGGAAACCGAGTGCACATTACAGTAAAAAAAATCCCGTATCTCCTGTTCCAGTTCAGCCCTGAATACTTGATCTTGGAGATGCTTGGGATTCAGTCTCCTGCAAGTAAGGGGAATGGTCCAACGGGGAATGTAGCTTAATCCGGACAGGCGAGTGGTCTGAGTATGTACGGGCCAAATGGGTAGCCCCTTCCACCCAGTGTGTCATACCCACAGTAACAAATACATAATCAAGCCTCGCCCAGGACCTGTGTACAGTTGAAAAATGTGTCCCCTCCCGCAATGTAGTGTGCTTGTAACGCCATGCATCTAAGAGCCTATTGGTGGAGGTAATGTCTTGTAGCGTTCTTTGCGAGTTGGCATAATGCATACGCTCAGGGCCAGATCTATCAGCCCCAGGATCCAGTACGGTGTTGAAATCCCCCCCCCACACTACATAAGTGGGAGCTATCAGTTGGATTTTACCCCACACCTCCAGGAGCGTGTGTGGATCGTCTGTGTTGGGGCCGTAGTAATTAGCAAACAGTATATCATGTGCATGTATCTTACCCCACAATAAACACTATCGACCATTAACATCTGCTTCCTCTCCCCCTCTTACAAAAGGTGTCCCTCTCCTAACCAATATGGCCACCCCTCTAGAGTAACTCGAGTAGGAGGCAAAGCAACGATGCACAGCCCATCGACCCCCAAATTGAGGACTACCTGACGGGTTCAGGTGAGTTTCCTGCAGCAGAGCTACAGCAATCTGATATCTATCCAAGTAACTCAGCACTTGCCTCCTCTTTCTGGGATCACTTAAACCCCGCACATTCCATGATAGTATATTAAGACTTCTCACATCCGATGCCTGATCACCCATTGTCCGAGCTTTGTGTATATCCAACATGTGCCAGTCCAGTCCAGTATTCAGTCCTGCATCAAGAAACTCCCCCCAACTCCCCCCGCCACCCCCGACTCCAGCACCACTAACCCGCCGAGTATGCTACCCTCCCTCCCCATTGCAAAAAGAAAAACAAAGACCCACTACAGTCCACTTCTCAGTGGAGAGAAGTTTGGGGGTATGCCCACATACGGGGAACACTAGCGGCACACGATGTGCCCTCTCTCCTTCCCTATTTCACCCACCCGGGTCACCACTCAACAGAGCAGGGCGCATCAGTGGGAAGGAAGGGAGTGCCCGGGCAGAAGTCCAAAGTGAATATACTCAAATCAAAATAATGAAGGATACATCGCCAGTTCGCCATGAGCTTTATGTCACCATCTCAACCTGTCCAATCGCCATAGACAGCCCTAAGCCCAGAGTTCAGTCCTGGTTCAAGGTGGGCGACAGTGACCTTGAGCGCCTGCTGCAGTCTGTCTCCTGGGAAGCCGCTTTGCGATGCCTTCTCAAGTAGTCCTCAGCTTGCTGCGGAGTGGTGAAAAAGTGCTGCTTCCCCAGGTGCGTGATCCGAAGTTTTGCCGGGTGGAGCATAGCATATTGTATATTTTGCGCTAGCAGTTTCTTTTTCACAGCAATATATTTGCGCCTCACCTCTTGAACCGCTTGAGTAAAATGCGGGTAAAACGATAAAGTCGTGTTCTCATAGCAGACTTGTTTCTTTTCCCGTGCCAGCCGTAGTACAGTGTCGCGATCCCGATAGTTTAGAAATCGGACGATGACAGGGCGCGGCTGTGCCCCCAGTGGAGGTCGTTTGGCTAACGATCGGTGAGCACGCTCCACCGTTAGATGTGCGGAGAAAGCCTCTCTACCAAACAGTTCAATCACCAAGTTTTCCATGAAGATCTCCATCCTACCGGTGTTGGTGGTCTCCGCCAGGCCTATGACTCGCACGTTATTCCGTCGGGAGCGCGCTTCTATGTCCTCATTCTTTTCAGCAATCACTTTTAATAATTTTTCCGTCTGAAGCACGTGCGCACTTGTCGATGCGGCGCCACCTTCCAAATCCGATACTCTGGATTCAACCCCTTTGATCCTGTGGTCCTGTTTCTCCAGTCTCGAAACCACTGAGTCCATTCTAGCATTCATGGTATCAATCTTGGCGTCTATGGACATTAGACTCTGCTTCATACCCAGGAAGATTGCCTTCCATTCATCTTCTTGCTGCTCCGGTGTTCCTGTGTCTGATCCCTCCGTCGAGCCAGAGCGCTGACCCCTACGGGAGTCAAAGGAGAGTTTAGCTGGCTTAGGCTCGCCGCGTATCATAGCTGCCCCAGTGGCCAGACTGTCGGGCAGTGACCGCTCTGCTAGGATCCACACAGATATAATGACCCTTGCGCAATCTCCGTTTCTAGGCTCCAAGGGGGTCACCTTCCACGCTATCAATGCCGACCCATGTCCTGCAACCCAGCCTCCGGAAACACAAAAGGGGAGTCCCAGGCAAATAATAAAAGGGCAGGCCACTCGATTCTTTCAAAGGCCGCGACAGACACCTCTCCCGCAGCGCAGCACTCTCTCACCGTTATAATGTAGGGTCGTCAAGTAGCAGGTAATTTCAGACCCCCCCAGCCAGCGTCTCCCCAACCTCCAGGGTGATCGCGGCCAGTTGCAGCCGTCCCTTTTATGAGCGTCTGCAAGTGTGGGGCCAGGGCAACTCGTCCGAAGTTTCTCTCCGAGCGCGTGGGCGCAAAATGGCAGCCTCCAGGCCCTGCTGCACGTCGCGTCACCACAACGCTGCTGGCTAGCTGCGCGTATTTCAATTGGGATTCAGTGCCACAAACAGTGACCAAGCAAAAAGTTCTTCACTCTACTATGCCGCAAATGGCCACTCCGTCCACGCACACAAGTAGTCCTCCTTACGTTCCATCCCAGGACTTCAATGCCACCGCAGCTTCCCGTTGTGGCAAAAAGAGGGGTATTCCAGCTCCTAGCGTAATCTTCGCTGTTTAATATGGCCGGTATAACCGCCCGCCAGGCAACGTCCTCCAGAGGGGTTTGTGCGCTGCCAGCCACCAGCCGTCACCCTCCATCGAGGCCTCTTGATCCCCGGGCTCGCGTAGTAGTCCTCCGCCGCACCGGAGCTCCGTCGCTCCGTTCCCCCCTCACGCCGGCGTTTCGGACCGCAGATATCTTGGGCAGCCCACAGCACAGGACGATCCAAATTAGTTCCCCAGGATCAGGGGAGCGTCCGCTTTCAGCTCAGGCGTCTGGTCACAACTTTAGGGCACTCAGGATGGTGATTATGTAGAAGAATCTGCTCGGGCCGGCAGGAGCCTCGCTAGTGCGCGGCCATGTTAGTCATCCTCTAGCGCCCCCCCCAAGGAATGCATATGTGGCAATCACCAGCAGATCTGGCCTCCAACTGTGTATATATATATATATTCACTGAAAAAACCATAGGTTTCACACCAGTTATAGTTAGGTGGAAATTTTACTCGCATAAAACCATTGAAATTCCCACGTTATAGTTAGTTGGACTCACTATAACTTGCGCGTGCAATGCACTGCTGATGACGTCACATATTACATCACTCATGACATGGTCAGTGACATCACTCATGACATCACTAGGTTTTTTAAATGCTAATTCCTAACTATAACTGGTGTGAAACCTATGTTTTTTTCAGTGAATATATATATATATATATATATATATATATATATATATATATATATATATATATATATATATATATATAAATTTCTATGGCAAAATGAAACCCCTCATTTTGTTCCTTTACAAATTAAATGTATTAAGTGTTAACACTTTATTCCAATCAAGATGACTTCAGGTGTGCCATACTTTTGTCATAAGTAAGACTGTTAGCGTTCTAGTTGTTCTTTAGAACACTCTGGGACATTCTGTCATTGGGCTATAGTTGGGCTACATCTGGCTGATATTTGGGCTACATTTGGGCTCTTTTGTCTCTGGTGGCCATCTTGGGAGACTGCATATCAGAATTTTTTTTATGAAATATAAGAGGATTTGAGAAGTCACTCAAAATGTGCCCTATTTTTTCTTTCTTCAGCACTAATCATAATTTCTATGGCAAAATGAACCCCCTCATTTTGTTCCTTTGCAAATTAAATGTTTTAAGTGTTAACACTTTATTCCAATCAAGATGACTTCAGGTGTGCCATACTTTTGTCATAAGTAAGACTGTTAGCACTCTAGTTGTTCTTTAGAACACTCTGGGACATTCTGTCATTGGGCTATAGTTGGGCTATATCTGGCTGATATTTGGGCTACATTTGTTTTTTTTTGTCTCTGGTGGCCATCTATGGGCTACATTGGGCTACATTGGGCTACATTTGGGCTCTAACATATATATAGCCCAATGTAGCCCAATATATATTGTTTCAAAGTTAATTTTCGTAAAAACCACTGGAGCATATATCTTGAGACATAGCAAAGGCACATCGGGGTACCAGTCCCTACAATTTTGCCAAGTTTGGTGGAAATCCATTCAGCCGTTCGGGCTAAAAGTGAGTCCAACCGCCCTATGGAAATTAACATGGGGAAAACACGTTTTGGGACCCCCCTTTTATCTCGGCCCCCGCTTGACGGATCCCCCCGAAACTTTCAGGGAAGGAGCGGAGCGCAGCGAGGCAAAGTTAAGGACAAATACAGGCAGATCCCTCATTCGGCGCCAAAGTTATTCCCAATAGAATGTTGCGGATTTCCTATGGAAAACGATCCTAACTATAACTACCTACTGGAGACCGCCAGTAGGTAATATATATATATATATATATATATATATATATATATATGATACTTCAAGTGAGTTGCAAAAAGATCCACCTTGCAGGGACAACAGATTTTCGGGAGATTCTCAAATAGCACCAGTTCCAACTTTCTGTTACTCATATCTCAGGGGTAGCAAGAATTCCAATATGATACCCAATTTTGATTTCATGAAAAGTGATAAGGCAATAGTACCAAAGGGCCTTTGAAATGAGGTGTCCTGCCTACAACCAACCACTCTAGTCCTATCCTTGATAGTCAGGAGCATTGATTTTTTTGAGGTGAAAAGTTTTTGCATTTCTGCTCGCCTTGTCCCCTGTACCCCTTTTCACAGGCCTTATTGGTAAAGGAAGAAGGTTTTTGGGTAGATCATCTGGAGGTTTGGCCCCAACTCTCCTTATGCTGGGAAGACTTGGCAGAAGAACCTGAAGAATTCTGGCGAAAGGAGAAGGAATACTTCTTATCCCTACAGGTCTTGTCCAGTTTTCCTTCAGCTCAGAGCAAAAATTAACTCCCCCAAAAGGTACCCACAGGCTGTAGCCTTCAGGGCAGTGTTGGTGCGCCACTGTCTGAGAATTAAGTTTCTTATGGCTTCCACCACGAAATCCTCAGCATGAGCAAAAGCCCTCACCCCATCTAAAGATATATCCCAGACAAATTGTATTTGCTGTTCGATTATTTCTAGGAGAGAATAGCATTAAACACTCTCTTGAATGTTCTTAACTAGATACTTAAGGACGGACATATGTGACTGGGAGAAATAGGCCACATAAATACCAGGCCAAAAGACACAGTTGGATCCAGAATAAGCCTTCTTCAGGGAAGAGTCGATCTTTCTATTAATTTGACCCTTTAATATGCTCTCTTCAGCCACAGAAGTTCTCTCCACCAAGAAAGCCACAAGTGAATCTACAGCTACAGAATCAGTCAAACTTTTGTACACATGGTCAGCAGAATACAAATCGGACATAAAATAGGGAAAGGAAATTTTATCTGGAACCTACCATTCGCTGTGAAGAATCTTTTTAAAACAATCATGTATAGGACGATCCAGAGAGGGAGCCTAGATGAACTGACTTGGAAGTGGATTAGAAATGCTTGGCACCCCCTCTATAGGAAAACCCATATTAACTTTAATCCTATGAATAATATCAGGTAACAGTTTCTTTCCTTTATATTTGCCTCGCTGGTCAGAAGGGTGGGGATCAGGAGCCTCCTCTGAGTCTGAATAGGAACTTTCAGATCTGGCCTGCAAGGATGGTTTCCCAGAGGAAAGGTTCTCAAGAGACTGTATAGTTTCAAAAACAATTATTTTAATGGATCTTTCCAATGAAGAGCCCACCTTCACTGTCTTTATTTAGAATCAATCATTTTTATTAAGCGGCAAGACATCAAATAACACAGCCCAGCTGCCTACATCAACCTGCCGGCAGGGCGGATACACAAATCAGGGACACAGGGTTTGGGTCTACACCCCTGAGGTCGACCCCGCGTGAATGAAAGGCTCCACCGCCCCACCTGTAACAAAGCCACCATTTTATAAGGAAAACAGCAAAAAAATAAGCAAAGAGGAAACACTCCCCCCTCCCCCAACCGAAACCCCCCTCCCTCCCGCCTCCCAGACCCACCCCGCTCCGCATCAGCTCTTCTACGTCCTAAATATCCTAGTGATCCTACCAACCAGTCCGACCGCATGGATTGTCATTCAAGGGCCCGGCGTGGCACCCACGGGTTCCAGTGGAATAAGTTGTAAGATTTGCAGGTACTTCGGGCATGTCACTTCCCGTGAATCTTTGGACAGGAGTCGCAGAAAGGGACCCCATAGCCTAGCATACTCCGAGCCCTTTCCATCCATACCCAAGTAAAGACGCTCCATGGCAAGGGTATGCCACAATCGTTGAATTCAGTCTCGGAAGTCAGGTATCGCCGGGGAACCCCACTGAGCCAACCGGACCTGTCGTGCCACTAGCAAAGCCAATGCAATCTGTCTGCCCCTAAGAGAGCACAGAGGAAAACATTTGGAATGTGGTAACCCCAGCAGCGTATGTTCAGGGAGCCGTGGAAGTGTAATCTGAAAAGCGGAATCTAGCTCATCAAGGCCAAGTAGCGCTCCAGTTTCGGGCACCACCATAGCAAATGCATCAAAGTCCCAGCCATCCGCAACCCCTCCAGCAGAGGCCTGACTTCGCTTTGTCCCACATCTGAATGTGTGCGGGTGTGTAATACCAATATGTTGCAGTTTTGTAGGCCGATTCGGTCCCAGCAGTGTTAGATGTTGTGTGGTGCGCCCTATAGAACACATGCTCCCATTCTTTGGGCGTCAGTGGGTGCCCTAACTCTACCTCCCAGCGGACCTGCGCTTTGGTACGTTGCTTCCGCGGGCAGCACAGAATCATCGCGTAAAGCTCCGATATAAGGCTCCGGTCATCCTTCTTGCACACCAGCCAACGTTCAAAGGCTGTGAGGGGTCGCGACATGAGTTCTACATTGGCTGGTTGGGTCACCCAATGGGCGACTTGCGCATGATAGAACGCGTCCTCCTTGTGCAACTGAAAGTACTCCGAGCATAGTGTGTGAAATGGAATTAGCCCGTCCAGGTCGAAGAGCGAGCCCACCCACTTACATCCCTCCTCTCGCCAGCGATGGAGGATCGGTGATGCACGGCCCGGCGGAAAGTCAGGATTATCCACTATAGGGTGTCATCGGTGAAGGGAAGGACGTCCATCCCTTGTGAAACGCCAACTGATCCCAGGCTTTCAGTGTCGGCGAAGTCACCGTAGAAGAGTACAAACCCCACGCTCTATGTTTGCGCGGCAACCAGAGCTCCCGCCAAATATTACATCCAGCCACCGACTGGTCCATAAAGTTCCAGTGTTTACTGGACAGGGGCCTATTCCACTCGACTATGTACCGAAGACAGGATGCCTGAAAGTAAGCAACAAGTAACGGAAAACCCAGCCCCCCCGCGGCCTTCGGAGTAGTTGTCACAGTAAAGGCAAAGCGTGGCCTCTTAGGATTCCATAAGAACCTGTTGAGGAGGCCTTGAAGTCTCCGCAACATGCCCGGCGGTGGGCTCAGAGGCAGCATCTGGAAAAGATAAAGAATGCGGGGCAGCACCGTCATTTTGATAGCGGCCAGCCTCCCGAACCATGCCAATTTAAGGCGGGACCAGTCCGCCAAGGTCTCAGCGATCTGTTCGGCCAGAATCAAATAATTTAGGGAGAGTGTCTTAGGGTGGGTCGGGGCCAGCCGTACACCCAGATACGTGATATCCGATCGGAGCCACTGAAAAGGGAAGTCCCTCTGCAGGTTCGCCACATCGGCGTCTGGGACCGAGATATTGAGAATTTGTGATTTGGAAACATTTTATTTAAATCCTGATGCGTTTTGAAAGGCCAAAAGTTCCGCAGATAGACAGAGAGGGGTGGGGGTTAGGTAGAGCCAAAATGACGTCGTCCACATACAGACTGACTTTATAGACATCCGCCCCGAACCGGAGCCCCGAAATATCGGCATGGGAGCGAACGCGCTGGGCAAAAGGCTCCATACAGAGCCCAAAGAGCAGCGGGGATAGGGGGCATCCATGCCATGTCCCCCTAGTGATAGGGAAGGCGCTGGACCGACACCCATTTACCCGCACCACTGCTGTAGGAGCTGCATAGAGGCACTGAATCTACCTCCGGAAATTGTCGCCTATCCCAAAGGCCCGTAGTACCTCGAACATGTAGCCCCAGTCGACACGGTCGAATACTTTCTCCGCATCGATAGAAAGCAAGAAGGCTTGCGACCCGGAGCGGTGTACTGAATCCAGCAGGTGGAGCAGCCTATTATCACCCCCCTGTCTTGTTGGTATAAAACCGGCCTGGTCAGGGTCAATCACTCCATCCATCAAAGGGCTGAGCCTTGCAGCCAACACCCCAGCAAATAATTTGGCGTCAATGTTGAGGAGTGAGATCGGCCTACAAGAGCTGCATTCCATAGGGTCCTTCCCAGGTTTGGGGATGACCATTATGGCCGCTTCAGTCATGGAGGGAGTGACCACCCCGGTGTCCAGAAAGAATTAAAAAGGCGAGTCAGGAGAGGAGCCAGCTCCTTACAATATGTTTTGTAAAATATAGCTGAGAACCCGTCCGGCCCGGGCGATTTAGCCAGTTTCAGCCGCGCAATAGCCGAAATAACTTCCTCGACTCGTATCTCAGCATCCAGCGTCTTAGCCGAGACTCGAATCAAAGGTGTAATACCAGAGGATGCAAGATACTCCCAAATGCTCTCCGGAGCAGTTCCCTCCTTCTGGTAGAGTGATTGATAAAAGTGACGGAAGGTGTTTAGTATGTCAGCGTCCGAGGTGTAGGTCTGTGCCCGACGATCCTTGATTGCCTGAATTGTGTGTGCCTGTGTTCGCGCTCGAAGCCTAAGTGCGAGCATCTTACCCCCTTTATCCCTGATAAGAAAGAACTTGTGCCGTAAGCGCAGTAACGCATGTGCCGCCCTGTCAAGGTCAAGATGTTTGAGCATACGCCTTTTTATTTCAAGCTCTCTCCATACCCGGGGTGCCCCCGTCCTCTTATGAATTGCCTCCAGGCCGCGTACATCCCCCTCCAGTTCCGCTCGCTTCTCCCTGCGCAACTTAGCATACATTGCCGAGAGTGCTATCAAATCGCCCGTCACCACCAATTTGAGCACTTCCCAGATCGAGGCAAGCGGAGTGTCCTCCACCCTATTTTCCTCCAGATAGTGAGTAATAGTGTCTCGCAGCTTCGCCACTACGGAATCAGAGTGGAGCATGGTATCTCAGAGGCGCCAGCCAGCCGAGGGCGGCCGAGCACCGGTAAGCGATATTTCCACGGAAATGAGGGCATGATCGGAGAGGGAGCGCAGTGTAATTTTTGCAGTAGACAGATGGGGTAAAAAGGAGGATGAGGCTAAGAAGTGATCGAGGTGCGCATAGGTCTTGTGAGCAGCAGAGTAGTAGGTGTAATCGCGTTCTTGGGGATGCTGGGCGCGCCAAACATCATGCAGTCCCCCCTACGAGAGCCACTGCTTCCCGTCCTGCGACCAAGCGCCTGTTTGACGGGATCGCTGCTCCGACCTATCTATGCCTCCCTCCATTACAAGATTGAGGTCACCACCCACCAACACCACTGCATCTGGGGACGCAAGCACCTGAGCAAGGGCTGAACGCAGGAAGGCTTCTTGTTGGACATTAGGGGCATAAATGGACCCTCTCGTAAAGATCGTCCCCCCCACTGCACCCGCGCAGCCAGGAACCTCCCTCTGATGTCAACTACTTGGGACAGTACTTTACAATGCATACGTGCACTAAACAGTAATGCAACCCCATTTTTCTTATTCGGGCCAGAGGACCAAAGCTGCAGGAGGAAACGCTTATCTCGCATGCGCCGGACATCCTTAGCAAGGAGATGCGTTTCTTGTAAGAGGCACATATCACCATCCGCGCCCTCTAAAAGAGACAGGATCGCAGCACGCTTCACCGGATTATTGAGTTCCCTAACATTGAGACTCACCACTTTCAAAGTCCTGGTCATCTGTCATACATCAAAGGCGCAGCGCTAACCCCCAGTACTATAGCCAGACCAACATTACATGACAAATACATTACAAGCCTCCCCATCAGACTTCCTGCACATGGATGTAGGACATTCAGCCGTCTACTCAGAGCGCCCCATAGCTGATGCAGAGCCCCCCCACCCCCCAGACCTCCCTACCCCCAACACCCCCACAACAACAAAAAAAACAGCAACACAAGCCCCAACAGTGTAAGCAAAAGAAGTGAACGATAGTCCGTCAGACAGGCCCATTCACTGTCTTTAGAAGAGACAACAGGCGAAGAAAAGGAGGTAGAGGATCCACATAATGTCTCTTCGAAAAGTGCTTCCCTATAGCAAGCTGGAGAGGAGAGTCCGCTCTGGAAACCCAAGTACAGTGAGTGAAAGGACACACTCTCGTACTCACAGCTGTGTTTAAATAGAAATTCCACAAATGGGTGTGCATGGGAGAGAGAGGTCTAACCGCACAGCTTAAGTTAATTAAATCATAAATGGACAGAAAGACTGGCTTATGCCCGGAGAGACAGTAGGGGCAGCAGTAGAAAAGTAGACCATACTTGTCAAGAAAACAAATTGGTGGTGTAAAGTAGTGGGCCCTAGGCTCACATGCTACGTAAAGTAATGACACGGACACCAGTATGGTGGGTGCATAACTGGCCCAGGGCACGTGCACTCGGCCCCTTTCATTAGCAGGGTCATCTGACTGGTGACGCCTGTGTTGGATGGGTGATGGGTGGGTGTTAGCATGCCCCCTTAGGGCTGGGCTGCTACATGACATGTCCTGCAGAACACTACATTCTTCTCAAAATCCAAAAGAAAAACAACAAGTCCAACCTGTGTAAACAAACAACAATCAATTGGATACCACGGGTCCAAGTCTCTAGAGTCAATCCGTGTGAAAGCTGTGGACATATGGGCTGATGAAACTAACTGCAACAGGACATCTCCGCTTGCATTTATAATTTAACCTCAGTGGTTCAGGACATGAGCGCTGGCTCAGAGAAGTCAGGGCCCTTCCAGCTGCATTCTGGTTGAAGCCAAGTCCCTTGTGTGGAGTTGGCCCCCTCTGCTGATGCTCCAGATGATTTGTGGTTAGTGTCAATTGTTCAAAAACAGGGTGCGTCAGGAGCATTGGCAGAGTCCACCGCAAAGCATCCATCATGAAGCATGCTTAGGTGATGTTGCTGGGTTCGTTGAACACATCTGTAACTTGTTGATGTCCCTACTGCAAGGACATATCACCTCCTGGTATTTGACTGTGGGTCAGAGTCAAGTTCATGTGGAGGCCCCTTGGATGGTTTGTCTTGGACTCCATTTGGTCTGTGCTGGGGCTGCATTTGTGCTGCGTCTGCGCTGCTGCAAGACTGCCAAGGAGATACTGCCTAGTTGCTTGTGCAAACAGAAGATGTAGATGAGTCTTGGTCAAGGCTCACTCATGCAACCGGGATCAGGGTGCAGGCAGGGTGAGCAGGTAGTCTCTGCTTGGCTGACCCTTACTAGTGTCATTGGTGCTTCTTGTCTGTAGTTCTGATACTGGTGTTGGACTCCACCTGGGGCTTTCGATGCTCCATGAATGGTAGTGATGACTCATCACTCAGGGACTGGCATGATGGGGTTTCCAGTCATGTGGTGAACCTGTATGACAGGTAGCGACGACTTGCCTTGATGTTCGCGGGCATTCCTTCTTGGGTTGTCGACAATTTGGAGTGATGGTGGCCAGGTGCTTACATTGTTTCTTTAGGGAGGCACCTATATCCTTCAGCCTGGATAATCTGTCTTGCAGACCCGCCGGTTACAAAGGCTGGACGATTATGCTGGGAAGCGAGGGGGAGATACTTGGTTCGTGCTTGCTTGCGACTTACTCTATGGTCTTGCGCTGAGCTTGGGGCTGGGACTCGGTTTGCGCATGGTTTGAGGCTTACACCCGGCTCTCCCGCTGCTCTTGGGGCAGAGACTCGGTTTATGCATGCTTGCAACTTACTCCGGGTTCTCCTGCTGTGCTGTTGCCAGGGCGTCCTTGTTTCACAGCGGTGGACTCTTCATGTGTAAAAATGCCTTTCATCTGTGGCTCGAGTTCTCTCAAGCGCGCCTTCCAGGCCGTGCCACTTTTGATCTTCCCTCCTTTTAGTCTTGGTCGGTCATCAGGTTTCCTAGTTTGAACTGGTCATACTTCCTTCACTCTCTTTCTCCTTGGTACTTTGGCATGCAACTTCTTTCTTGCAGTTGAGACTTCTCATTGTGTCGTGTATTTCTATAGGTTCTGAATCGATCCCCCTATTCCTGACCCTATTCTGGTTAAACTACCTAGCTAGTTAACTAACAGTCAGCCCATGAGGCAAGAAAACCCCCATGATGCAGATACCGTTATCTGACGCAGTCACACTACGGCACAGGAACGTGTTATCTGATTAGGTCATAACGCTTGAGATCTAATTAGACAAGCGACATTCCTCCAGCCCCTGATAAGGCATACGACGTTCTCATAACAAATCAAACCTATGACAACCTGGATAATCCGTGCGGCCATTGTTTTGATTTCACAGAGAACTTTAGTAAAGAATGTGCTAACGAGCAAGTCGTATGACATCTTTATTGACGTACCTATGTCCATCCTTACGTCAATCCCGGCACCTTTAAGGTATAAATATTGCCGACCTTGCCCTATGCAAACACACGCGTGGTGACAAGACGGAGCAGCCATACTTGCCGAAGCCGAGAGCAGAAGCAGACCCCGCAGGCAGCAGCCCCGCCTTCCTGACGCGCTGAGAGACGCGCTGCTATCTCAAACCGAGAGACCCAGCACCGGCGCTTCCGGGTAGCCCTCGCAGGCAGCCTGGAATATCGAGAGCAGAGAAAGAGATACCATTCCTCATTCATCCTAAATTCCAGGTACAGAACTGAATAACCCCTCACAGAGAATTCTTTAGTTATTCACTTGGCAAAAACAAACTTAACTTAAACTGTAACTTTCTATTCCCGCCCACGCATTAGACTTAGGTCAGGTACACGGGGTAGGCGTACTTAGAAACACCAGTTGAGTACGTTTAGTCAAATGTATATGTGTATGTAAATATATTTTAATCATTTTAAACATCATATGGCTCAGAAACCATATCAATGTTTTTACAGTATTATTTTATACTATTGCTTCTAATGTATGCACTTTACTTAACTATAAGTATTGCAATAATATCGATCCATTTCTCTTGTACGAGAAAAGAGACTGATCAATAAATAACATCTTTTATTGAACACGCCCGTCTCTTCCTTTTCTCTACATTCTGATGAGACTAAGAATGCACGTACTGACTGAGTAAAATAATTGCCTTGTGCTCACACGACTCTCGAGATTGACTCTTGATTAGGGGAGAGCAAAGTTGTCATGTTCTATGGTTGTCAGAAACTAAATCCCTTCTTGTCTAATCAGGGAAGTTAATCCTTCCTTGAACATTCGAGAAAGTTTCTAGCGAACTCTGAGCTTAGCTGGCAAACCCAAAAATTAAGTCTAGTATCGACAGTAGTAGACCTAGTTAACGTCTGGCCTAGGCCTTTACTGCTGTAGGTACTATTCCAATGCGCAGAGCCTATTGGGAAAATAGGAGCTACACTACATGGCGCCCAACGCGTTTGGAAAGGGCGATAAAACTAACGTAAGACATTTAGAGTAACTCAGTCGTGCTTTCTCACTCAGACCCCTTTTCCCAAATACTCCAAAGACGTCTGGAGTGGGTGAAAGGTTATTATATCCTCCAAAACCTCGCAGGAGGGAACTCCTATGTATGGTTCTTGGTCTAGTCAACGTTGAAGGATAAAACAGTTCCAGAATATTGTGCATCTAATCTCTGTCTCCATAAGAAACCTGATCTGCAAACAAACATAATACCATCCTGTCTGTAAAATGGCAGAGAGTGATGATGAAAGAGAGGCAATTAGATTAGCTACTGAAATAGCAGATGCTGATGCTACCATGCAAACAGCAGACCCGGATATAATACTCATCCAGGTCGCCAAAAGGAGATCTATAACCTTAAAACTTATAGAAAATGGACTGACACCTAGAGGTGGCACAGTCATATTCGTAATTGAGGCACACGAATATCGGCAGACAGAGGTATACTATACATGGATACATTTTCCAGCAGCAAATGCTGTAACAAAGTACTTCCACTATTACAAAGTAGAGGAACCTCCTGAAACGTACACTCCTTTCGAGGAGGTGGAAGTACCACTCAAATTCCAAGAGCATTTGCTCTTATTTGATGGCGCCCTAATACATAACAATCACATTACAAGGCTCGGTCCTTTAGGAAGACCAGGAGCAACGTGGCCGGTCTTAGCCGGATACACACCACATCCAGACATCGAAAGAATGCCTGCAGCAGAGCTATTAATACAGCTAAAACAACTACTAAAAATTCATAGACAATTAGTTCAGTATGTAATGCGGACTTCAACAATTCAGCCAGCGATTAAACTTCCACAGCTGACCCCTCACCAGGGGAACACAAATAAAATTACACCACAGAACATCCAATCCTGCCTAGGTAAAGTTCCAGCTAAACGGGAACAAATACCATTCTGGTTGGCACAGAAAATTACCCAAATAGAGGCGGTGTTTCCTGACACCACCCCGCTGGAAAAACACAGGATTCTGACTATATGTCTCCCAATGGGAATCGCACCACACATTGAGGACTGTGACACTTGGGGTACAGTCTTTGCTTCCATCTACACAAAAACGCACGGTGTTCCATCCATTTCGGTAATACCAGATGTGCTAAAACAAATTCAAGATGAATACGGTCCAGAACCTGCTTTAACTCTTGGTATGAAATTACTGAAAGACTTCAAGCAGGTTTCGGCTATATTACTAGCCAACATAAAGGGTGAAGCAGCAAACGTGGCGATCCGCCAGAGGTTAAAAGAGACAGATATAGCAGACCAACCAGCTGAAATTGCCAGAATCATAGAAAAATCCTATGAAGAACTAGGCAGAGATAGTCTAGGTGGAATACCAGTAAAACCGCAACTGACTACAAGTCCAGAAAAAATGTTTTTTAATAATAATAATAACAATTCACCAAAAAAGAACTGGGATGGAAATAAACAATCCAATCCTAAAGAAAAGAAATTCCAGTCCAGAGGAAGGTCTCCTAGGCGAAGAGACAAAATCTCCAAACCCGAGACAAAGGTCACCCCAGAGTGACCCCTCTGGGAATAGATATAACCTTAGAAATAGGGATAATATTAAAAAACCTGATAGATATCAAGACATTGATACAAGTCCCTCTCAATCTTTTCAGAATTCCTCGCAGAAATCGGAAAGAAGAGGACGATCAGAAGAGCACGCCAAGTCCAAAGACAAGGAACCTGCTCAACTGAAAAAGAAATCACAAATTCCAAAAAAGAAGGTAGCCAGTATCAAGGTAGTTAACAATGCCGAGAATACTGAGGACACAACTGAAAAACGGAGAGTGGGCTCAGACAATGCTAGACAGCGCAGCAGAGGTGAGCATAGCTCGCAAAGTCCTTATGAATCATCTGGAGACAGTGGACACGAATGAATACCTTCAAGTGGAAACTGCAGATACCAGAGTTAGCAAGCCCCACAAAATATACGAGATAACATTACGTATAGAGGGAGATAATACTAGGAAAATTAGGGGACTATTTTGGGATAACCTCTCCAAAGGCTATGACATCCTTCTAGCTGAAAAAGACTGGCCACCAGAGTTTGTCAGGGAGTGCCCTCATGGCGAAGAAGTAATTATGCCTGCCTTCTCGAATCAAATACCGATTCATAAAAAATATACACTTGCTAGAAAGTGGGCAGTGGCCTTAGCACCTGCTTTATATAAAAATCATGTAGGATGGGATGAGGATTCTCCTCCTCACAAAGTCCAGTTAAAATCACAACCAACTGCACAAAGGCAGTACCCAATTAAGCAAGAAGCTAAAAAACAAGTAAATGAAATACTAGATCAGCTAGAATACCAGGGGGTGATTGAAACTTGCACCTCACAAATGAACAATCCTTTGTTTCCGGTCGCCAAACCAGACAACTCATATCGTCTAGTTTTGGATTACCGACACCTTAACACATGTTGCAAAACTTTTGCAGTGCAAAACTCACACAGTGCTGCACTAATGAATAACACAGTGCGCAAAAAATACAAAACAACCTTGGACATCTCCAATGGATTCTTTTGTCAAAACATAGCACCAGAGAGCAGATATTTCTCAGTAAATGGCACTCAAAAAAAACCAATTCTGTCGGTTAGCCCAGGGGTACAAGAACAGCCCGGGGGTATTCTCAGCAAGAGTAACAGAATTACTACAACTATATGATGATGAAGCATTATCTTATGTCGATGACATTTACTTAACAGATGATGACTTGGAGACTCACTTGAAAAGAGTGAACACCATAATACTTGGTTTCGCTGCAGAGGGTTACAAATTCAACTTCAAAAAGTCCAGAATTGCCCATCTGACGGTCCTATTCTTAGGATATGAGTTATCAAGTGAAGGTAAAAGCCTGGCAGACAATTTCCTAGAGAAATGTGCCGTAATCCAAGCTCCTAAAACACTAAAAAACCTACAGTCAATTCTAGGCTTCCTAAATTTCGGAAGAACATATATTGCAAATTATGCAGAAAGGGTCAAACCCCTTTATGATCTAATTAAACCAGACTTTAAAAGATCCAGTTGGACTCAAGCACACACAGAAATTTTGAGATCCTTACAAACAGACATGCTAATTAAAACAAAATTAGAAACCCGTGATAATACACGCAACCTTGTGATCCGAGTCATCCCAGGGAGATGCGGATTCACATACCTAACCTCTAATGAGGGAGAAAAGGTACCAATTGCATTCAAATCACATTTGTACACAAAAGCTGAACAGAGATTCAGCAACAAAGGAAAAATGGTTCAAGCAGTTCAAACCGCAATAGCTAGAGAAAAAGACATAGCTGATGGTAGACATATCACAGTCAGAACAGCTGAATCAGCCTTCGAGGCACTAACAACACCGTGTAATTTACCAACAACAACATTGAATCCGGAATGGATACAATGGGTGAATTCAATCACAACGGACAAAGTATACTACTACTTTGATCCAGAACTAGAAGAATTGAAAAATCTAAAATATGAAAAGACGTATCCTCTGCCAATCGACATTCTGCCTCTACGACATTACGCCTTTGTAATTTATACAGACGGACATGCTCAACCATCCGTTTGGGGAGAACAAGCATACAACCCCACATGTGAGATTACAAAAGAAGTGTGGCGCGGAGGTAAACTAAGACCTCTATTAACAAAGACACACTCAGTAGAAACCAATTCAGAACAACAAACTGAAATATTAGCTTTGAAAATGGCGCTAGATAATGCGGATCGCGAATTCCCGACACTTATAGTGTCAGATTCATATTACTGCGTCAAATCATATAACAGCGATTTGCAGACATGGATTCAGAACGGTTACAAAGATGACACAGATGCACCAATAAAGCAGAGACTGCTCTGGGAACAAGTAGCTCTTTTGAAAAAAGAACTACCAAAGACTCACGTGACTCACTCACTGAGTCATCAACGTGATGGCGTTCACGTTGTAGGGAATTCATTGGCTGAAGCAGCCGCAGCGGCAGCCACTAAACCGGCTCCCGTAGATCGAAAAAAGCGTACATTAAAATACATTGACGGTGAAACATTGCTGGCGGTGAAAACGTCATCAAAAGGCGACTGCTCAGCGTTACCGATCAACTATCCACTCAATTATACATACATAATCGATGCAAACTCCGTCCCTTTTGCTCGAATCCCTGGAGTGGGGGATAGAGTGATTCCAAACATGGACAGGAGACACTTGTTAATCGCAGACGCACACATGGGCGAGGGTCTCAGACACCTTAAATTAAAAGATTCTCTGGAAGAATTACAATCACGGTACTGGTGGCCAGGCATGAGCCTGCACTACACCATGTTTGTAAAAAACTGCCCAAACTGCAACGAAATCGCAGTGGGGAGAGAAGCAGTTTAATACCTCGTCGTATCAAGGCAGATAATATTACCAGCAAAAAGAATGGCTTGCGATTAACATATACAGGCTAGTTTCCACTTATAATGTAGATCACCAGCACTCGGCTGACGTCCGGACTATTATACAAGATTTGCGAGTCTAAATGGCATATACGCTAAGAGCATGCTACGTTCGACCATTTCTTTCACTCAGGCAAACCAGCCTGGGGGGGAAACATGGCCAAATGAGCACAGCCCAGCGGGAATCTTCTCACTTCCTTCCTGAGGGTATGGGACGGTGTAAAGAAAAAACCAAGGCAGAAAGCAATCTATAATAGAAAGGATATTAGGTTCGGGAGCTGGGTGGGTCAAACATCTAATAAGTGTCCAACGTAGTCTAAATAATTTGCCAAGAAATTCTCTGAAGGGATTCAGTCCGTACGAATTATTATTCGGAACTAGGATGTTGATCTCTGACCTTGATAATCAGACTTCAGTGGTAATAGAAAAAACCTTTGATGTCAAAGACCGTTTGGCTATTTTGCAGGACTTAAACAAAACAAGAAAAGACCTGAGCAACATACAGTTGAAACAGCAGCCAACGACCACTGAAGATTCACCACCTGTCCCAGCAAGACCTGTCTGGATTCCAAAAGTCGGGGATCTAGTCAGGGAGAAGATCGCGGTAAAGAAGGAATTTGGGCCTTCTTACAGAAAAGCTGTTCCTGTCTTGTCTGTCAACGGGACAAGATCAGTTGTACTACCGCCACTTGCTGGAAAAAAGGAGAACCGAGTTGTATCCATCGACCTGGTAAAACCACAACATGTGGCCGATAACAAACAGTAGGCCAAGTGGACTCCCAATAAGTAGCAGAATACCAAGGTTTGCTACCAGTACAGAGGTCCTAACAAAGAGGCTCATCACATTCGAAACGCCTAAAGAAGAACAACAAGGACTATGCAACAATGCAATAGAACTCAGACCTCTGAAAACCCAAATAAAGACATTTAGCAGAGACACACCAATCTACAATGAAGTTCCAAGTGAAAATGCAAGAAACAAAAATCCTGAACCAATTGGAACAATTGACAGAACTGCATCTGGTTACTTCATCAACTTCGATGATTCCTCTGAAGGTTTCAGCGAACAAAAGACACAGCCATCATCAAAATCCTTTAAAGACAAAGCTAAGGAACTTTTGAAACAACTGAAAGAAACATATCTGGTTACTCCATGGATTGAATTTTGGGTGGGTTTTGGTGCATTTATCCTCATACTTTGGCTCATCATGGTATTTACCTTGGGACGCTTCATTGAGGGAAAATATGCTAAAATGGACACAGCAAGTCAGAACATCAACTTGGTCCTCAAACCACACACATCTTCACACGTCGAGAAACGAGAACTTTCTTCAGAACTTTCTTCAGCCAACTTCACAGCAATTCCAATACCTGGTGGGGTAGCCTGGGACAACACTGACTATGAAATTTATGGTCCGGTCGAGATCCTGAAATATCCACACCAAATCAAGATCTCCTTGAGTGATTTTGCAAAACCAAACTCATTTGCTGATGATTGGGACTTTGAAAGTATAAACAATATGATGTCTGACTTAGTAATGTCTGCTAAATTTACAAAACATGATTATTTGCAAGGTTCTACAAATTATGATAGTATGTATTGCTATAACCATTATGGTAACAGTTTTTTGCATAAATCTGCACAACCAAGAAATGTTTTAAATTATAATCAATGGGAACATTGTGCTACACCTCCAAAAGGGAGCTCTAGAACCGTTTATGACAAATATTCATACTTTCAAGGTTTTAACACTAGTAATGCTGAAACATTTTATTACAAATTGTCAAACAAGACAGGGATGAAAACCATGATAACCAACACAAAATTGATTTATTCTGATTCGTTCTTTGAAAAAATGAATACTTTTGGATTTGATTATTGGGACAAAAATGTTGATTTGAAAAGTGTTTGGGGTACAAAAGAATGGCAAGTACAGGGTTTAGAAGCTTTGTTTAGAGCCTGCATGATCCCAGAACAAATGATATTTTTAAATGACACTGTTCAACAAACCACCTGTCTTGGCTTAGCCAAAATCAAAGATTTAAATAACCTGTCTATTCCAAAGCCAACAATGTTTAGCAATAGCTCTGAAACAGATGAAGAAATAGACATAAACCATATACTTAACCAAAACAGTACACATCCTGATTGGAAACAATGGTTGATCTGGCCCACAGATACAAATAACTGTCAAGATAGATTCCTGAATAAAACACAGGGTTTCAAAATGACCAGGCCAGACCCTAGATATCCCCAAAGACATCACCCAGGGATAATAACAACCTACAGTGTGGGCAAATTATGCCTTCAATGGCTACAAACTTCCACACTGCCTGAAATTAAGCAACACCTAACTTTACTTACTGATGGTGCTGACTTGCGTGATTTCATACTGGGACCACGCAAACAGCGTCAAAAGCGTTTCATAGCAGCCTCTGTATATGCAGCATACAATGAGGCCTGGAAGGTTACTCAAATTGAAACAGCAGAAAGGATACGGGAAATTGACCGTATTAATTTGGAAAAATCACTTTCTGTAGTGGACAATGGGTTAATGACTCTGTCCTCCAGAATTTTTTCATTGGACAGCATTGTGTCTTCAGCAATCGATATATTATCGCAAGACTTACTGTTATTACAACATGGTCAGTCACAATTGCGTTCCATTGTACAGCTTGGCTGGACGTTACAAAATCTTCGTTCAGGCTATGTGCCTTGGCGTTTAATCAACACAACGTCACTATTCCAAATCTTTAACCTTACTGATAGACAAATCGGTATGGCGCAGAAGGGTGCTGATTATACAATCTTGAGCATTGAAAAACTAGAAAGATTACCAATGACAATGTCAGAACGACCTGTCAGTGAATGGATAATCCACGGAATCATAAATATTCCAATCTCAACCTTCAGGTTTCAATACTGCCAAAAATATATACAGGCTGGCATGTACGAGAAATTGGGAAAGGGGTACCTTAAAACAACTTGGAACCTGCCCTATTCACATGCATGTGTCAGTAACAAAGGACAGAAAGTGTTTCTTAGTGGCAACAATTGTGCTATGTCACTAAGCGGCACGCTTCTGTGTAACGGTATTAGTTTGCACGGAGCCTGTGAAGGGAATTCATACAACCTTTCATGTCACCAGCAAGGCGCACCTGCAACTGAAATAGAACCATTCTTTCAAAGACTCTATAATAGGAGTTACATTCTTATTGTAGACCACAGATGTTGTAGTCTTATGCCCGGGACTCCTTATCTCGTCACTACGACGGCGAAGGTCAAGTGCTGTGGACGTTCTTTGTTCCCCGGCTCCTTTCCAGACAGGGAGGCAAGGGCATGGCCCGGTTTGAAAATTACTTCTATTCGAATAGATACTTTAAGCAGAATGAAAACAGTGCTTCTTCAGACGCCTACAAGGCTCACGTCATCTAAAGAAACGTATGATCTACAAGTCGCAAGGACGACTGCAGAGATACATACATTATTATCAACTAATTCCCCCGTACATTTCGCGGAAATCCTGAGCGAAATCTTAAATATTTCTGATACCACTGGGGTCTCAAAGGTATTTAAGACAGTATTTTCGATGGCATTAACACCATTCAAAGCCATACTGGGTATTTTTCCAGATTTCGTCCATTCGATTTTTGGCGGACTTCCCCTGATCCTGGGACTAATTGCAGGAATCCTATTCCTAGTCCTTATTTTCCGTTATGGCAACCCATGTCACAGATCAAACTCTCGCGACAATGGAAGATACGATCCTAGCCATTGGATACCGGGACCGGATATCAAAAATCCTGGGACTCTCCCGGCTTAGAGACCTAAACATGACTTGGTTTCTATCATTTCGACCAATGTGGCAAAGGTGTGTTTTACCTGTACTAAGGTGTCTGCTATGCGGAGAAGAATGCGTGTTAGACACCTGTCTGACGCTACAATCGGATGCGCCGGTGGATGCAGATACACTGTTGGTTCCTACCAAGGTTCACGCACTGTGCTGCCCTCAAAGGCTGCCAATTCTGATGACGGCATTCCTGGAATCTTCACCACTACGATTGAAGAGTAGTGAAGTTCAAGATGAAAGCAGCATCGAACAGGTACGACCTTCTGTCAGCAATGCAAATCAGAATGTCAATGGAGACAATCATGCGCACGAATGCATGGTTACCCCTATTTCCGACTTAGTGGAACTTTCCCATGAAGCTGTTGACAGTTTTTTCGAAAGCCTGAATGATATGATGTTCTCTCCGGAACAGAAATAGAGACTTTTGAGTAAACTCGCACACGGCGTTCCCTGAATTCGGCCTTCAACTTTAAAAATAAAGTCACATGAACAATTACAATCCAGTTCACGGACAGCAACTTTTTTCAGCAAGCCCTTAAAAAAAATTTCTATATATTTTTTCCCCGGGACACTGATCTTCTGCTTAAAGTAAGAAACTATTCCTAGAGAACTAAGATTTCTATTTTAGATACTTTATATAGACTTTAGCTGCCCGCTGGTATGTTCACAAATATTTTATTATGTGATGAAATGGTCTCGACCTTCCTTTCTGTATAGCTATATTAAGAGCCATTTCATGTGTATTTCTCATATACCAAAAAGCAATAATGCATAACAATGCGTGTTTAATTTTGCATTTAATTCATAGCTTAAGTGCATACAATATATATGACTGCAATTTTTCAGTATATTTGAAAATTTCAAAATGCGTTTATGTATTTTGGGGTGGTAAGGTATACACTATACTCTATAGTATGTTGTACTATGTTATACTATGCATAGATTAGTAGATATGACCATAGTTAGCGTGGAGTGGGTGTCGTGTATTTCTATAGGTTCTGAATCGATCCCCCTATTCCTGACCCTATTCTGGTTAAACTACCTAGCTAGTTAACTAACAGTCAGCCCATGAGGCAAGAAAACCCCCATGATGCAGATACCGTTATCTGACGCAGTCACACTACGGCACAGGAACGTGTTATCTGATTAGGTCATAACGCTTGAGATCTAATTAGACAAGCGACATTCCTCCAGCCCCTGATAAGGCATACGACGTTCTCATAACAAATCAAACCTATGACAACCTGGATAATCCGTGCGGCCATTGTTTTGATTTCACAGAGAACTTTAGTAAAGAATGTGCTAACGAGCAAGTCGTATGACATCTTTATTGACGTACCTATGTCCATCCTTACGTCAATCCCGGCACCTTTAAGGTATAAATATTGCCGACCTTGCCCTATGCAAACACACGCGTGGTGACAAGACGGAGCAGCCATACTTGCCGAAGCCGAGAGCAGAAGCAGACCCCGCAGGCAGCAGCCCCGCCTTCCTGACGCGCTGAGAGACGCGCTGCTATCTCAAACCGAGAGACCCAGCACCGGCGCTTCCGGGTAGCCCTCGCAGGCAGCCTGGAATATCGAGAGCAGAGAAAGAGATACCATTCCTCATTCATCCTAAATTCCAGGTACAGAACTGAATAACCCCTCACAGAGAATTCTTTAGTTATTCACTTGGCAAAAACAAACTTAACTTAAACTGTAACTTTCTATTCCCGCCCACGCATTAGACTTAGGTCAGGTACACGGGGTAGGCGTACTTAGAAACACCAGTTGAGTACGTTTAGTCAAATGTATATGTGTATGTAAATATATTTTAATCATTTTAAACATCATATGGCTCAGAAACCATATCAATGTTTTTACAGTATTATTTTATACTATTGCTTCTAATGTATGCACTTTACTTAACTATAAGTATTGCAATAATATCGATCCATTTCTCTTGTACGAGAAAAGAGACTGATCAATAAATAACATCTTTTATTGAACACGCCCGTCTCTTCCTTTTCTCTACATTCTGATGAGACTAAGAATGCACGTACTGACTGAGTAAAATAATTGCCTTGTGCTCACACGACTCTCGAGATTGACTCTTGATTAGGGGAGAGCAAAGTTGTCATGTTCTATGGTTGTCAGAAACTAAATCCCTTCTTGTCTAATCAGGGAAGTTAATCCTTCCTTGAACATTCGAGAAAGTTTCTAGCGAACTCTGAGCTTAGCTGGCAAACCCAAAAATTAAGTCTAGTATCGACAGTAGTAGACCTAGTTAACGTCTGGCCTAGGCCTTTACTGCTGTAGGTACTATTCCAATGCGCAGAGCCTATTGGGAAAATAGGAGCTACACTACAATTGTGAATCATTTCTTCTGGCTGCAGCAGCATCCACCTTTTTCTGAAGTTGGCCAACAAGTCCTCTCAGTGGTAGACTGTCGCTATTGTCCGGCCACTGGCCTCTGGTGCTGGGCTCAGGTTTGATGATCAGGGCAGTCACTGATTCAATTCTCCTTGTCTCCATTGGTGCTGTGGTGCCATTGCCTCCATTGGTGCTGTGATGTGTCTGGTCACGTGTTGCATGTTCTCTCTTCAGGGACCTTCTTGGAGCTCCTACTCCGTGGGTAAATGATGTGTTGGGCTGGCCTTAGTGCTGTGGTGTGTCTGGACACGTGTTGCATTTTCTGTCTTCAGGGACCTTCTTGGACCTCCTACTCCATGGGTAAATGATGTGTGTGACTGGCCCTCTGTCTTGAGGGTCTTCCTTCTATCTGACCCTCATCTTCTCTGGTTTGGTGTGGCATCATGCCACATCACCATTCCCTCCTCAAGGACTTTCTTGGAGCTCTTACTCCTTGATGTTCCCTTTTCTGGGACCCCCTCCCATGGGCAGTAGGGAGCTGTGGTTCTGTCCCACTTTCTCTGGGTGGCACTGGACGTGCGTGAGACATCACTGCCATTAGGCATGGTTGGTGGTGTGTGGCACAGAGTGCCTTACGGGTGCAGGACAATGTGATCCTAGTATTTGGACCACAGTCATGGCGTTGCGTATTTCTGTCCACCTTCTGATCCTTAAAAACAAGCAAAAAGAGGGAGGTAGAAGCACAAAATGTGGGATACACACTGCTTCCTTGGTTTGTGTAGAAATAATCAATAAGAGTGCATCCACACCAATCTCATAGGTTACAATCTCTATCTAAAGTAGAAGTGAGTCCCTCAATGTCTATTTTCCCTCAGTGGTATATATTTTCACTGAAGTACTAGTAGTCAAATATGTCATCATAAGGTCTCGCCTCCACTAGGAGGTATAGTCTCTTAGCTGAGAGATATGGTGGGATCTGTGCAAGGAGTAAATCAACATTTTTACTGCCACCCCTCCCCCTAAAAAATACTCTTTCTTAGATTATGACTTGGGACAGCAGTAAGGTTTAAATACAGTGAGATGTGATAAGGACGATTAGTCTGTCCTGTATATCCAATTGTCGATCAGAAAAGAGGTCGACATGTTTCAGCCTACTAGTGCCTAAAGGGTTAACAGCTTTCATAAGGACCAATTACATATCAAATCCCTATGGTACTGGCGGGACATTATCCCCCTGGAAGGAGTACAGTTACTCAGTCAGCTGGGGGCGTCTACTGCTATTCCCTGAAAATATGAAATACAAAAACATAGAAAAAAAACATGTAAGCACACTTTGCTACATCTTATTTATTATGTTAGTATTGTTGTACATCTGAATCTCTTTTAACTGATTACGGTGTTGCTTGAGACAATGGGTCAACAAAGATAGTAGCTGGAATATTAATGTTATTAGTTGCCACATGGTTTTGTAAACACAGAGGTGAACCAGTGTGCGCTTTAGTTAAAATTGTGCTGGTAAATATAACGTGCCTCATAGAGTGATGTAGTGAGCTCATGCGTCATAGGGTACTCAAAGGTTATAGGCCGAATCCACAGTAATATCAACAGAAGTTTTGTTGAAATGGCATTTTTTTATCTTTTTATTTATTTATTCAGTTGCCAAGACAACACAACAGCAAATAGTGCAGCAAAGCATTATCAATTGAATACACATTGTGGATACAGTAGGTTTGTGAATATGAAATCCCTGGTGGGAGCAAGCAAGCAGCGGGAAGGTAGGGGCACAATCAGCACTCAAAAACATCTGCCTTCCAACAGGCATCTCATGGGGGAGGCTCTCACAGGCCCAATCAAGTCACTCTCCAGGGATCTACACACTGGTATTAAAGGGGGCAAGCAAGTGTAATTGTGAAAGTGGCAACCCCGTCTACGTGTTAGCTATTTCAGAGAATGCATCTTCCCTTCCAGCCATGTTCGAGACTAAGTCATGTCCCTCGGCTGTGTCATGTCCACTCAATGTGACCAGCATGGTAGTCTAGTACCCTAAATTCCTTTCTGCATGCTCGTCTGTTCATACATTCAGAGTCTACATTCCTCCACAGCCGCCCATTCTAATAAATCTTACGCAAACAAATGATGGACGGAATGCTGAATAAATCATACATTCTCCTCCAGTCAAGAGATTTGGGTTAAATCCATCGTTCTTTTGCTCACCATGCCACCCCATTTTAGACCCAGCCATATGCAAATCAGTCTTGCCTCTGTGCCTCATGGGAACAGTTCAGACTGTGGGCCAGATGTAGGAGGCCATTTACCGACCGGTAAATGGGTATTTGGTATGTAGGGGGCCATTTTTACAGATTCGGTAAATTTACCGAATCGGTAAATTTACCGAATCTGTAAAATACCGAATTGGTATTTTTACTGATTCGGTAACGGCCAGATGTAGGTGGGACTCTTCAGAGTCCCTAAGGCCTTACAGATTCGGTATTTTACCACCCAATCCAATTGGGTGGTAAAATACCGAATTCAGGTGTGCATGCACATGTGTGCATGCACACCTAGCCATGTGACAGACAGACATGCCCTTAGGGCATGTCTGTGTGTCACATGGCACACATGCCTGTCTTTGGGGTGCTAGAGGGTGTCAAAGTGACACCCCCTGCACCCTTGCTGGAATCGGTAATTACCGAATCGGTAAATACCGATTTGGTATTGCCCATTGATTCCTATGGGCTTCAAGGCCCATAGGAATCAATGGGCATTACCGATTCGGTATTTACAGAATCGGTAAATACCGAATCTTAACGATTCGGTATTTACCGATTATGAAATACCTACACCCCCCCCCTCTATTTTACCACTTCTTAAATACCGAATCGGTAAAATTCGGTATTTAAGAAGTGGTAACTAAGAATTACCTACATCTAGCCCCAAATTCCCAAGCCAGGTCCACCCTCCCTGGACCGGAAACAAGCATCCTGGGACCGGTTTCTGGGTATTACCCTCCATCAGCCAGGCTAGCTTGAATCCAATGGCACCGTGAGTAAGGGACCCACGTCTGGGCATACCCATCCCACTTAGGGTGGAAAGTGCTACACAAAAAAATGATGGACGGAATGCTGAATAAATCATACATTCTCTTCCAGTCAAGAGATCTGGGTTAAATCCATCGTTCTTTTGCTCATCATGCCACCCCAGACAAATGATGGACGGTCCTAGGATGCTTGTTTCCAGTCCAGGGAGGACCTGGCCTAGAAGGTTGGGCTGGACTGTTTCCATTGGGTGCAGGGTCAAGACTGATTTGCATATGGCTGGGTCCAAACTAGAATGGCACGGTGAGCAAAAAAACAATGGATTTAGGGCCAGATATCTGTGTTGGGGTGAATGTATGACATTATTCTGCATTCTGGCCATCAATAGTTCTTTTTGCATTTGACACCCCGAGTGGGACGGGTATGCCCAGACATGGATCCCGTGTCCTCCATGCCACTAGAGTCAAGCTATCCTGGCTGATGAGGACTGAAAGCCCGAAACCGGTCCTAGGATGCTTGTTTCCAGTCCCGGGAGGGCCTGGCAGTTCGGCTGGACTGTTCCCATTGGGCGCATGGTCAAGACTGATTTGCATGTGGCTGGGTCCAAACTGGACTGGCATGGTGAGCAAAAAAAACAATGGATTTAGGGCCAGATCTCTGTACTGGGGTGAATGTATGACATTATTCTGCATTCTGTCCATCAATTTTTCTTTTTGCATTTGTGACCCTGAGTGGCAAGGGTATGCCTAGACATGGGTCCCGTGCTCTCCATGCCACTGGAGTCAAGCTATCCTGGCTGATGAGGGCTGAAAGTCTGAAACCGGTCCTAGGATGCTTGTTTCCAGTCCAGGTAGGATGTCAGGACTCCAAGACTCCAAATCGGAGTAATAACGCAGAGGAGAGAAGGTTGAAGCGCGACTCGAGTGAAGGGAGATACCTGGACGGAGTCAATTCGGAAATGGCACCTTAAAATGGTCGCCAGTGCTGAGTTGCGGTCAGCGGTCTAGTTGCCAGCCGCTATCACAGCGGAATCCAGGTGAGGCATGGGCACGGTCAGAACTGCGCACTTCACCAGGATTTTCACCGCGAGAGGAACTTTTTGTGTCAGGAGCCCCGAGTTTTAGTATTATAGTTACCGAGTGAGTAAATAATTCCGAAAAAGTTAAAGTTATTCGGAAAGGTCAAAAGATGACGACTTTGCATACCAGAGGAAGGAAAATAACGAGTTTTTTGAGAGCGAGAGACAAGATCAGCGCAGCTGAAATGAATACTTGCCTCAGTTCCAGAAAAAACCCACGACGACGGCATAGGTGCACCTAAAGAAAAGAGAAGACAAAAGCTAAGTGATTTATAGACAAATTGTCATTAAGCCAATGTAAATAATTGTAAAATAGTATTGAAGCATATAACGCATACTTACCAGAGAGCCAGCGTCAAGAGAAGCAGTCAGCTTTCCTAGTGCGCAGTCAAAATTAAACCTGTGAGTAAATAAAAAGAAAAAGAAGAGTTTAGTGTGAACAGGAAGAATACAGAAGAAAAGAAAATGTTAAATAAAGTAAGTTAAGAAATAATTCACAGATAACATAGTAAGGTTAAAAAGGAGTAGAGAGAGATAGACTAATAAAACTATATGTGTTATAGGAAAGCCAGGAAAAAGACAGGCAAAGAAGGACACAGCGGAGCAGTTGAAAATCCCAGAAGTGAGAATAAAAAGTGGGTGCAAAAGATAGAGAAGTGAGTAGGAATAAATAGAGAGAATTACAAGAGAGAGAGGAATAACAGTGACTTAGGGTTATTTTCTGAATTACAGGGGAAAGACTCTATCAAAGCCAGATAGCACTAAAACAAAAGAAGAAGCTAGTGCGAAAAATAGAAGAGAAGCAGAGTTCTGAGTATTAAAAGGGTAAGGAAGTCAGATTTAAAAGAAAAAGATAAAAAGACAGAAGAAGGATAGAATTGGTTGCTAATATTATTCATTGTCTTCAGGGTTTCGCCAACCGTCAGAGGTCTGCAGAAAAGACTTCAGGAGGAACCGACCAGAACAGTCTCTTCTCTTATTTTTTGTTATTTTATCCACTTTCCCCCTTCCCCCCAAGGTAGCATATCTGGAGACTTGTGAATGCCAAGCTCTGGGTTGCTGTCTAGGTGGATTCGAGATCTAGCATCTCTGTTCCTGTGTAGTATTACTAAGTTTCGTAGAGTCTGACAGAGTGAAGTGCCCAAGTTGCATTTTACACCCGAACAGAGATGGCGGAGGGGATAGATTTACAAGGTCTAGGAACCATCTTAGACACTATCCAAAAGGAGTTAAGTGCAGTCAGAGAGGAGAACTAGAACCTTAGGCTAGTTAACTCCAGAAAAGAGACTGCAGAGTTAGCGCAAAGGCTTAGACAACCCTTTAGTACTGGGTCAGAAGCTCAAAACCCATTATCAGTAAGGACCAATAGAATGACCACTCAGGTGATTCACTCCCTGTCCCCAGTTATTCCATTAGCAGCACCGTAACGTTTTAGCGGAGACCCACAGAAGGCGCAAATATTCATCACGCAGTGCTCATTACATTTCATGTGCCGCCCTTCAATTTTCCTGGATGCGCAATCTAGAGTAGCCTTTGTGTTGTCGTACTTGAGTGGGGATGCAGTGTCTTGGTCTTTGCCTTTGATTACCAAAGATGATCAAATATTACGAAATTACGAGAGTTTCAAAGAAGAGTTTCTTCGAATTTTTGACAGACGACGAATATCTCAAGCTGTAGACAATGAATTGCTTGACCTGAAACAGGGAAATCGAGATGTGGTCTCTTATTTGGCTCAGTTTAATAAGCTTGTGGTAGAAACGAACTGGCCAGAGAGTAAGAGAGCGGCGGTATTCTACAGCGGGTTGAAGGACGAACTAAAAGATGTGCTGGCTGGAATACCAAATAGACCCACAGACATCTCCGCGTTAGTGGATTTAGTCTTGGAAATAGATTTCCGACAATGGGAAAGAAAAGGCGAAAGAAGAAAAGATTTCAAATCGGTGGATCCCAGATTTGATCGGGTCAGATCGGAAGGAGGACGAAGTTATGAAGGTCAACAGGGTACGAAACCCATGCAAATTGGAACCATCCGTGGTCCCCTCTCAAAAGAAGAGAAGGAAAAAAGAAGAATCAGCAATCTGTGCATGTATTGTGGATCTGGAGGTCATTTTGTTAGGAATTGCCCAAAGAAACCCAAGACGAGTTTCAAGCCGAAGGAAAACTAACAGCACCATTTGTTGGAGGAGTTGAACAGACGGGTGCAGTTTTAGACAAGACTCCAGAAGAACATAGAGTGGCTAATACCTTACAATCCAAAGCACCGCATTTAATTCTATCAATGGAAGTAAAATTTAGACATGTCACGCTAGCGGAAGTATCGGTGATGATAGATTCCGGAGCCACCGGAAATGTTTGCGATTTGAAGTTTGCAAGTAAGGTGGGAATCCAGGCTATCAAAAAATCCAAAAGTGAACCTGTGAGAGCGGTGGATGGGACCAATTTCTCTTCAGGTCCAATAGTGAGTCATACGGAACTAATACATTTAATCTCTAATGATGGGCACGAGGAAAAGTTCCAGTTTAATTTGATCGATGCTCCCCAATTCCAGCTGATACTCGGACTTCCCTGGCTTACCGAACATAACCCAACAATTAACTGGAGTACAAGAACCATTAAGATGGAATCTGATTATTGTTTGGAAAATTGTTTTGGAGGTCAAGAAACGGATCAAGAGGTTAATCCTGCGCATTCTTTGTGTCAGGCAGGAGAATCAATTTGTGTTATCAATGTCCAAGAAATACCAGAAGAATACCAGGATTTTGAAGATGTTTTCAATAAAGTGGAAGCAGAACAACTACCGCCACACAGAGTCTACGACTGTAAGATAGAAATCAAACCTGGGTCGAATTTGCCTTGCAGTCGTGTATATGCTCTAACAGAGAAAGAACACCATCATTTACGAGAATATCTAGACAAGTACTTGGCCAATGGGTTCATTCGACCCCCTCAATCCCCAGTATCTTCGCCCTCATTTTTCGTGCCTAAGAAGGAAGGGGATTTGAGGACTTGTATCGACTACAGAGCCATCAACAAGATTACAAAGAAGAACCGCTATCGCTACCATTAATATCTGTCTTGCTAGATCAAGTAAAAGGAGCAAAAATATACACAAAATTAGATTTGAGAGGAGCTACCATCTGGTGAGAATGAAGGAGGAAGACGATTGGAAAACGGCCTTCAGAACGAGATTCGGCCTGTTCGAATATCAGGTTATGCCCTATTGCCTTTGCAATGCCCCTGCTGCCTTTCAACACTTCATAAATGACGTCCTGAAGGAATTCATTGATCAGTGTGCAATTGTGTACATTGACGATATCCTTATTTACTCCGTGGATAAGGAAAGGCATCAGGAACAAGTTAGAGGAGTTTTACAGAAGCTGAGAGAAAACAGATTGTTTGTAAAACTAGAAAAATGCGCCTTCAACGTTCCTCAAGTGGAATTCTTGGGTTTTGTCATTTCACCAATGGGCATTCTCATGGATAAAAAGAAAATTGAGGCAGTGGTAAACTGGAAGTCCCCAGAGAGCGTCAAAGAAGTCCAAAGCTTGATTGGGTTCGCAAATTTCTACCGGAGGTTCATTAGTGAGTTTTCACACAAGATCCTACCACTCACTCGACTACTGAAGAAAGGACTCAAGTTTGAGTGGACAGCTGATGCAGAGGAGGCTTTTCGATCCCTAAAGAAAAACTTTACTTCCGCCCCAATTCTACAACATGCAGATCCAAGTGAACCTTTCTATGTAGAAACAGACGCCTCAGATCAGGCTGTGGGAGGAGTCTTGTCGCAACGGAATAAGTTAACGGGCCAGCTGCACCCAGTTGCTTAAAGGTCAAGGAAGTTAACCCCGGCAGAAGTCAATTATACTATCACGGAGAAGGAGCTATTGGCCATAAAAGACACCTTCAAGGAGTGGCGACATCATTTGATAGGGGCACAACACCTAGTAACTGTTTACACAGATCATCGGAACTTGAAATTCCTGAAGACGGCTAGAACTCTAACTCCAAGACAACTACGTTGGTCGCTGTATTTTGCCGACTACGACTTCGTCATAACTTATCGGCCAGGAGCGCAAAACCGAAAAGCGGATGCCTTGTCTAGAATCGACATGGAAAATCAGAAAACTCCTTTGGAAAACCAATCAATAATCCCAAGTGAAAAACTAATTGGAGCAACAACTTCGATCAATCTTGAACATGGTATCATGGAAGCAATGGATGAGGAAACCATGCAAAGGTGGGTGAAAGAGAAAGAAGGTAGAAGAATTCATCATCAACTACCTTACTTTCAAGAAGCCTTGTACATACCCACCAGAGAATTACAGCAACAGATCATAAAAGAGTGCCATGATGCGAAATTAGCTGGACATAAAGGAGAGGCATAGACCAAGGAACTGATCAAACAACACTATTGGTGGCCCGAGATGGCTAAAGACATTGAGGAGTATGTCAAGACTTGTGAGATTTGCGCTCAAGGGAAATCTGAACGGCAGGCTCCAAAGGGATTGCTTTTGCCCTTACCCACCCCACCTTACCCATGGCATATCGTTACATTAGATCTCATCACTGACTTGCCGCTCAGTCAAGGTTCCAACACCATTCTAGTAGTTGTAGACTCCCTTTCAAAAATGGCACATTTCACAGCCCTAAAAGGAGTGCCAACGGCTAAACAATTGGCAACTCATTTTAGCACCCAGATAGTGAAAATACATGGAATACCCAAAATCGTGATTTCTGACAGAGGCCCACAATTCATTTCTCATTTTTGGAAGTCCTTTATGGAAAGGTTAGGTACTGAAGTCCGGTTTTCCACGAGCTATCACCCAGAAACTGACGGTCAAACCGAGAGGGTGAATCAGGAGCTAGAACAGCACTTGAGATTGTTTCTTTTGAAACAAGAAAGAAACTAGTCGGACCTTCTGTGGGCTGCAGAGTTCGCCCACAATAATGCCAAGAACGTTTCCACCGGGTTTTCCCCCTTTTATATGAATTATGGTAGGCATCCAAATTCAACAATCAGACGAACTGAAATTTCAGTTCCAGCAGTGAAGGAAATTGTGTCTCACTTAGAACAAGTACATAAGAGTGCGATAGAAAACCTAGAGCTAGCCAAAGGAAAATACAAAATCTATGCAGACAGGAGAAGGCGAGTGGGTCCCCATCTAGAAATAGGAGCTTATGTTTGGTTAAGTACTAAGAACCTGAGGCTAAAAGGAAACCGAAAGTTCCAGCCGAGATTTATTGGACCTTACCAGGTAGAAGGAAAGATAAACCCAGTAACGTACCAAATCAAATTGCCACCAAAACTGAAGATCCACCCAGTCTTTCATATATCTTTGCTAAAGAAGGCTTCAGCAAATTTGCGAATAGACTCACCATCAAAACCCCTTCAACTGGAGACAGGTACAGAATTTGAAGTCAAAGAGGTACTAGACTCTAAGGTGCAAAAGGGCCAATTATACTATTTGGTGGACTGGAAGGGTTATGGACCAGAAGAAAGGTCTTGGGAGTGGGACGAAGATGTCCATGCTCCAAGATTAATTAAGTCATTTCACCGGCGATTCCCAACAAAACCAAGAAGGAGAGAATCTACCTTGTTGGGGGGTACTGTCAGGACTCCAAGACTCCAAATCGGAGTAATAACGCAGAGGAGAGAAGGTTGCAGCGCGACTCGAGTGAAGGGAGATACCTGGACGGAGTCAACTCGGAAATGGCACCTTAAAATGGTCGCCAGTGCTGAGTTGAGGTCAGCGGTCTAGTTGCCAGCCGCTATCACAGCGGAATCCAGGTGAGGCTCGCGCTCGGTCAGAACTGCGCACTTCACCAGGATTTTCACCGCGAGAGGAACGTTTTGTGTCAGGAGCCCCGAGTTTTAGTATTATAGTTACTGAGTGAGTAAATAATTCCGAAAAAGTTAAAGTTATTCGGAAAGGTCAAAAGTCGACGACTTTGCATACCAGAGGAAGGAAAATAACGAGTTTTTTGAGAGCGAGAGACAAGATCAGCGCAGCTGAAGTGAATACTTGCCTCAGTTCCAGAAAAAAACCACGACGACGGCATAGGTGCACCTAAAGAAAAGAGAAGACAAAAGCTAAGTGATTTATAGACAAATAGTTGTTAAGCCATTGTAAATAAGTGTAAAATAGCATTGAAGCATATAACGCATACTTACCAGAGAGCCAGCGTCAAGAGAAGCAGTCAGCTTTCCTAGTGCGCAGTCAAAATTAAACCTGTGAATAAATAAAAAGAAAAAGAAGAGTTTAGTGTGAACAGGAAGAATACAGAAGAAAAGAAAAGGTTAAATAAAGTAAGTTAAGAAATAATTCACAGAAAACATAGTAAGGTTAAAAAGGAGTAGAGAGAGAGAGAGAGAGACTAGTAAAACTATATATGTTATAAGAAAGCCAGGAAAAAGAAAGGCAAAGAAGGACACAGCGGAGCAGTTGAAAATCCCAGAAGTGAGAATAAAAAGTGGGCGCAAAAGATAGAGAAGTGAGTAGGAATAAATAGAGAGAATTAGAAGAGGGAGAGGAATAACAGTGAATTAGGGTTATTTTCTGAATTACAGGGAAAAGACTCTATCAAAGCCAGATAGCACTAAAACAAAAGAAGAAGCTAGTGCGAAAAATAGAAGAGAAGCAGAGTTCTGAGTATTAAAAGGGTAAGGAAGTCAGATTTAAAAGAAAAAGATAAAAAGACAGAATAAGGATAGAATTGGTGAGCAAATAAATGATGGATTTAGGGCCAGATATCTGTATTGGGGTGAATGTACGACATTATTCTGCATTCTGTCCGTCAATTGTTTTTTTTTGCATTTGTCACCCTGAGTGGGACGGGTATGCCCAGACATGGATCCCGTGTTCTCCATGCCACTGGAGTCAAGCTATCCTGGCTGATGAGGGCTGAAAGCCCGAAACCGGTCCTAGGATGCTTGTTTACAGTCCAAGGAGGACCTGGCCTGGCAGTTCGGGCTGGACTGTTCCCATTGGGCGCAGGGTCAAGACTGATTTGAATATGGCTGGGTACAAACTGGAATGACATGGTGAGTAAAAAAACGATGGATTTAGGCCCAGATCTCTGTACTGGGGTGAATGTTCTGCATTCTGTCCATCAATTGTTCTTTTTGCATTCCAATAAGTCAGCCTTCCATTTGATTAAACTCAGTGGGGTGGAGCTGGCCCAGTTTATGGCACCACGTCTTGCCGAAATAGTAATATTGTCAGTTGCCACATGGTTTTCTAAACTTGAAGTAGACCTACCGCGCACATTAGTTGAGTTGTGCCAGTGAATATGGCGTGCCTTGTAAAGTGATGTTGTGAGCTTGTGTGTCATTAGGTACTCGTAGGCAAAAAGCCGAGTGCACAATGAAATCACCAGAAGTTTTTTTATACCTTAAGGTGAAATAAAGGGCACCATAGGTATAGGGAAGGAGGCGGGAATCGTTAATTACACAGATTTCTAAAGAAATTAGGAAGAGAATATAAATTCAATTAACCATACTGTTAAGCGCTAACAATGGTGCTAGTTGGCAAGCACTATTAAAAAGAGCACTTACTACTAATTCAGCTACACTGCGCCGTAAACCGCAAAACAAAAAGTGATAAAAAATGATTTTAAATAGCCCTGTAGTTGGGACACTGTGCCCCATTGGAGGGTGAGGGCAGGCGATCCCTTAGGTCAAACGTGATACTTGACATGGTCCCCGCCTCTGCGCCTATATCTGTGTCCCTCCGCTCCTCGATGGTTTTTTTGCCAGCATACAAAAAATAATCATAGATGCCACAGAATATCTATAATAGCTACTGTTGAATATCAAATAAGGTGGAGTGGCATAGAAAAATACTTGTAGGAGACTTGATAAACAATAAAAACTCTGAAGTAAAAAAACATTAATGAACCCTCCTAGTTGCAATGGAGATATGTGACTCACAAGAGGAGACTGTTTTTAGCAAGAGATGGGTTTTAACTAAAAGACAAGACTATACCATTTTCTTAATCAAGAAACATTGTTCTTTTTCCTGGTATATAAAAAAGTGTTCTTTAAGGGGGGACTCAATACGTCCTACATATGCAAGTTGTTATGGGGACTGGACATTTTGAATGAGTGCGGAACGAAGGATACCTTGTTGTATAGTGCAAATGCTAATCTTGAGGTAGCAGAGTACCATCGCTCCTAGGCAAACAAGCAATGGTGGATTGTCACGCCAAATTCCATTAGTTAGATTTGCATATCAGTGGGCAACTTGAGACCAGGGAATGTTGTCATTTAGTCCAACAAGGAAGTCTTCAAATGCCAGTTCCATTGTTGTTCTTTCTGCAGCAGGTTGCGATCTACATATCTGTCAATAAAATCAAGGGTTTCCAAAACAACCCATAGTAGATGGTCTTCGGAATGTCCCGTGTTTAGAAAATGACTGCTCTGCTCATACAGGTGTTGAAGGCTTACATTTGATGTTGCTTCTATGTTCTCTGATGTGGGTCTTAACCTCCCCGCAGGTCATACCAATATAGCGTAAATTACACGGACAGTAACCATAAAGTTTATGTGGGAAGTATTAAAATTCATGTGTCTTCTAAGTATCCATGTCAAATTCGAATCAAAACATATGGGCCTGGTGACTTTAGTGAGATGTCAAACTGTACATAACCAACATGGGTAATGCCCAACCACTGGAGTGAAGTCCCAGGCTGTTGAGATGGTACTTGTTTTTTTTTTCTGTTTTCCGGGGTCTTGTATCAATAAGATGATCCTACAAGTTCCTTGCTCTTTTGGGAGCAAATTGGGGTTTATCCCATTCCAGTGGACCTGAATTGATTATCCTCCAATTCTTGTTAATTCACTTTTTGAGCTGATTAGATGTGAGGTTGTGGGTTGTGACAGATGTCAAAATATCTTGTTTCATAGTAAGTTCTTTGTAGGAGCATCTCTCAACTCTGGTGTCTTGCTCATTTCAAGCATTTTTTGAAAATGTGTGCTGGATAATTTTGCATTTCGAGATTGGTTGTTAAATCTTTTGCTTGCATTTTGCAGTCTTCAATGTTACTGCAATTATGTTGAAGGTGTAAAATTGCCTGTATGCTAAACTATCCCTTAAAAATCGTAGGTGAAAGCTTTTGAACAGTAATAAGCTGTTTTTGTCAGTAGGTTTGTGATATGTTCTTGTCTCAAGTTGCATATTCTGACTAAAAATAGTGATGTTAACAAATGAAAGTGAGCTGTTACTTATGGTGCTGGTAAATTTGGTGTTTTCATCTTGTGTGCTACCTTGTCTATTCAGATGGCTCCTGCCATATGCTCTCTATTTAATTTATTCCTAAATACCGAGAAGATACCTTTGCTTTGGAAAGCGGGCAGGTGATCTCAATCCAAAAGAAGGCTAACTTGTCTCCTATGAACCTAACTAACTATTGGTAAATTTCACTTCTTCCTTTACCGGGCAAGCTGTTGGAAGGCCAAATAAATAAGCAACTTATGGACTAACTTGAGGCCAATAAGATTCTGTATTTGTCACAATCTGAGTTCAGGCCTTTCCACAGCACATGGATAGCCCTGTTAGCTGTCACTGACAACGTCAGATGCTCCCTCTATGCCAACATTCCATCCTTGCTTGTGTTGCTGGATTTATCCGCAGCATTTGATACTGTATCTCATTCCATGTTGATCCAAAGTCTTCAGGATTTTGGAATTCAGGGCTTAGCATTAAAATGGTTTGAGTATTTTCTTCCCAACACAACCAAAACTATTACTCTGGGCTCCTATAAATACTGCACCATGTTACTGGACAAGGGGGTGCCACAGGGCTCGTCTCAGCCTTATGCTTTTTAACATCTATGTGGCCCTCTTGCTAAGATCATCAAAGCCTTTGGATTCAAGGACATTTCTTATGCTGATGATATGCAGCTAATAATCTCCTTTGATGAAGATCTAGACAAAGCTAAACAATGTTTTCAGCTGCAATGAAAGCAATTGCCGACTGGGTGGCAGTTAATTGCCTCCAGTTAAATGTAGTCCTGGATATAACTCACGACGCAATTGATGTAAAAACATGTAATTAATATGAGCAAGTTTACATTAGACAAAGTCAATTTGTACCTATGGAGATATATAACTTACAGACAGCAATATTAATTGCAATGAACCCAACACATATACTTCAAAAACATAAATGCTTTATATCACAAATTTATTTACATGATATTAAAATAAACGATCCAGAACAAATATAATTTACAATAGACAAGTGATAGATGCAAAAAAAGGGGGGGTGCTCAAGTGAATTGAAAAGAAAAAACGGTTGAAAGGACAGAATTAAGATGAGTCAGTGCAACTAAAAAAACAAATTTTTCAGTTTGAAACACAGAAGGCCTACCCACACATTGTTATATACATCAATTAAAACAATACGGAAATGATGGGGGTGGGGAAATGGGTATAGGCCTTAGATGGGGGGGATAGTCGTCGACGTTTCGAACCTAACGCAATATGGGCGATTTCAAGGCCTCTTCTACGGGTCTTCTTCAGGACAGGGGTGGGGATGGACTAGAGCTGGATCAAATAACCGGGAATAGAACATGGACGTCAAGCCAGAAGGCTAATCATCAAGCCAGACGGTTAATGACGGGCCACCAATTATCGTGGTCTCACGAAATCCAATCAATGGGATCAGTATCTATTCCTGACGTCTTAAGGACATATCCGCGCCTGGAAAACAAGGCGTCTAAACAACGGATCAATCCGAGTCAGCGCAAGTTGAAGAATTGAAAGGCGGAAGAGAGGGGCCACAAAACGGTACCAACGTTTGCAGTAATGGTAGCCCTTAGAAATGGTATTGAATGGGAAGAGTTCTCTTCGAGTCCAAATCTCGTCCATCCCCACCCCTGTCCTGAAGAAGACCCGTAGCAGAGGCCTTGAAATCGCCCATATTGCGTTAGGTTCGAAACGTCGACGACTATCCCCCCCATCTAAGGCCTACACCCATTTCCCCACCCCCATCATTTCCGTATTTTTTTATTAATGTATATAACAATGTGTGGGTAGGCCTTCTGTGTTTCAAACTGAAAATTTGTTTTTTTAGTTGCACTGACTCATCTTGATTCTGTCCTTTCAACCGTTTTTCCTTTTCAATTCACTTGAGCACCCCCCTTTTTTTTGCATCTATCACTTGTCTTTTTTAAATTAAATTTTAATTGTTCTGGATCGTTTATTTTAATATCATGTAAATAAATTTGTGATATAAAGCATTTATGTTTTTGAAGTATATGTGTTGGGTTCATTGCAATTAATATTGCTGTCTGTAAGTTATATATCTCCATAGGTACAAATTGACTTTGTCTAATGTAAACTTGCTCATATTAATTACAAGTTTTTACATCAATTGCGTCGTGAGTTATATCCAGGACCACTTTCTACATACAAACTGCTACCCAGGTCCTGTGACTAATTGGGTTTACCCCATTGATTTAATGGTCCAGTTAAATGTAGGCATAACTGAGAGTATGTTTGACTGACCCGGAGCTGTACCTCCCCCCACCAGGGCCTTAAGACCCTCACGGGTGAGTAGCGCGCTTTATAAAATCCTGATTGATTGATTGATTGATGTTTGGCAAGGCTCAACAGCTTTGGGCATCCGACTGGTGGCTTCTGGAACTTGGTGCAGCTATGAGCCGCAAACAAGTAGTCAAGAACCTGGGTGTTTTTTTGGACATTAGTCGTTTGGACTATGGCAACACCTTACTGGCCTCTGAAAATGAGACGCTATTATCAAAACTTAAGTTTCGAAAAATACCGCTGCTCATCTCATTTTCAATCTCCCATCTGGAGTGGCATCCTCTCCCATGCTGCGCTACCTTCATTGGTTACTGGTCGCAAAAAGAATTATTTTTAAATTCGGCTGCATAACACACAACTCCCTGATAGGTAAAGGTCCCAGCTACCTATCTTCTAAGCTCGCTTTCTGTAGCCCAGCCAGACTTCTTAGATCCAGTGATAAAGCTTTGTTGAAGGTCCCAAGGGTCAGAGGGACCCACACAAGGGGCAGGTATTTTTCTTACCTAGCCCCTCTGTATTGGAACAGGCTACCCCTCCATATCCGAATATGCACTTTACATCTCCAATTTAGGAAACTACTTAAGACTGTGCTCTTTTAATTCTTGAGCTTCCACTTTTGGCTGTGTTTTTTGCTCTGCACCGAGATACCTCCCCCCCCCCCACCCTTCGGGGTGATTTGTGCTTGATATAAATATTAACAATAGCCATGGTAGGAACTCCAGAATGGATTGCTAATTACCTTCCCAAAAGATTAAAATATCATCATGTGTTGATAGGGGTTCTGATCAGACAGGACATGGGTTTCTTCTAATTGGCTTACACAAAGTCCCACTAGACTTGGAGCAAATGTACAGCCCATAGACGTTCTGTGAACTTGTATAGAGTGACTTTGTATTTGAAGAAATTCTCTGTGTGGGCTAGTCTGCAGCACTCAAGTATGAAATGTCTTGGTGTTAGGGAGGAAAACAAGCTTCTCACGTCCTAGTGGAGATGGCCTGTGGCCCATGCCCCTGTGACCCCAAGGGGTAGGGAGCTGCTCTAGCCAGTTTACAGTCTTGTGTAGGGGCGGTGGGACCAATGTTCAGTTCTGATTCTCCCATATTACCTTTTCATCCACTGTACACTTTCACGGGGCGAGGCCTCAGCGATGCATGGTACTTTTCTCCTTTCCTCCAGCAGTAAAAGTTAGCATCTGGCACAGCTCTGATAGTTGCGGTGCCGCCTCACCAGCATCGGAGCAGCAACATCTGCTCTGTGACACCTCACGGGTGCATGCGCCTCCTGCCAGCCTCAAACAGTGCCTTTCTCACTCTCAGGGCCATAGTGCCTCAGGCTCCAGCATGTGCATCAGCAACCCCTCCTCTCAGGCCGGAATAGAGACCATTACCCTCTGCACATTCAAGTGAGAGGATTCCCGGATGGAATTCTGTGGCAAGCATGGCCCATACCACCTTGTCACCAATGTAAAGTAGTGGGCCCTTGGCGTACATGCTACATGAAGTAATGACAGGCACTTTTTGGATGGAAGCATAACTGGCTCTGGGCAAGTGCACCTGGCCCCTTTTATTAGCAGAGTCACCTGACTGGTGATACCTGTGTTGGATGGGTGAAGGAGGGGCTGATGCATGACGTATACTGCATGACACAACATGTGGTAGCAAGAAGCCCATCTCTCCTTTCCCACAGTAAACTGCTACAGACCCCCAGATTCAACAGAGCACACTGGGGAGGAAGGAGTTTCATTTTAGGAACTGTCAAAACAGATATAAAGAACATTCCAAATTCAGTGGTGGCTGGTGACATTTGAAAGTGATGGGGCGTAAAACAATTATCGTACTGCACTATGGCGAGCAAGCGTAGCGAGCGTGCCCGAACCACCTACGGGGGTTCTCCCCCCGAGAAAAATTTGAAAAAAGAGTGGACTTTTGTGGATGGAAAATGCAAGTCACGCCTTTCCGTGGTACTGGCTTGAGGTGGGAATATACTTTTGTTTAGATATGGCTTAGTGCGAGCCCTGGCAGGGTTTATCAGGTGAGCCCAGGCCCTTTCAGGCACACACTGGAGCACTCTATCAGGGTGAGCTCACGCACAGAGCCACCTGGACAAAGAGGAACAAAGCCACAACGAAGAGGGACACATACTTCGGGAGTGGGGGAGGAGGGTGACTCACCTGGACCAGCCCTGGCTGCTGAAAGGACTTCAGTCCCCAGGGCTCTGTAGCGACTGTAGAACAATATAAGACATATTGGCGCTCTGAATCAATCAATCAGAGAACTTGTAAAGCGCGCTACCCACCCGTGAGGGTCTCAAGGCGCTGAGGGGAGGGGGGGTGCTGCTACTGTTCGAAGAGCCAGGTCTTGAGGAGTCTTCTGAAGGCGAGTAGGTCTTGGGTCTGCCGTATGTGGGTAGGGGGGGTGTTCCAGGTCTTGGCGGCGAGGTAGGAGAAGGATCTGCCGCTGGGGGACGGTGGCGAGGGCGAGGCTGGCAAAGCAGAGCTGGCGGGTGGGGGTGTGGAAGCTGAGTATGCTGTGCCGGTAGGCTGGTCCGGCGTTGTGGAGTGCTTTGTGTGCATTGGTGAGGAGCTTGAAGGTGATCCTCTTGTCGACGGGGAGCCAGTAAAGGTTTCTCAGGTAGGGGGTGATGTGGCTGCAGTGGGGGACGTTGACGATCAGTCGGGCGGAGGCGTTTTGGATGCGTTGTAGTCGTCGTAGGTGTTTAGCTGGAATTCCTGTGTAGAGTGCGTTGCCGTAGTCCAGTCTGCTGCTGACGAGGGCCTGTGTCACCGTTCTTCTTGTTTCGGTCGGGATCCACTTGTAGATCCTGCGGTGCATGCGGAGGGTGTTGTAGCAGGAGGAGGAGATGGCGTTGACCTGTTTATACATGGAGAGGGAGGAGTCGAGGATGAATCCTAGGTTACGTGCATGGTCTGTGGGTGTTGGTGCTGTTACCAATGTGGTCGGCCACCAGGAGTCGTCCCAGGCTGAGAGGGTGGGTCCGAGAATGAGGACCTCAGTCTTGTCCGAGTTCAGCTTCAGACGGCTGCTCCTCATCCAGTCGGCGAGGGCTTTCATTCCCTCGTGAAGGTTGGTTTTGGCGGTGTGTGGGTTCTTGGTGAGGGAGAGGATGAGCTGGGTGTTGTCGGCGTAGGAGATGATGTTGAGGTTGTGATGGCGGGCCACTTGTGCGAGGGGGGCCATGTAGGCGTTGAACAGCGTCGGGCTGAGGGATGAGCCCTGGGGGACGCCGCAGATGATGTCGGTGGCTTCGGATCGGAAGGGTGGGAGGCGGATGCTCTGGGTTCTGCCGGAGAGGAAGGACGTGGTCCAGTTAAGGGCCTTCTCTTGGATCCCGGCTTCCAGGAGGCGTGTCTTTAGGGTGTGATGGCAGACCGTATCGTAGGCGGCTGACAGGTCCAGGAGGATGAGGGCTGATGTTTCGCCGTTGTCTAGTTGGCGCCTGATGTCGTCAGTGGCGGCGATGAGGGCCGTCTCGGTGCTGTGGTTACGTGTGAATAGGTCCAAGATGTTGTTGTCTTCCAGGTGGCGTTCCAATTGCAGGTTGACGATTTTCTCGATTACCTTTGCCGGGAACGGGAGCAGGGAGATGGGCCGGAAGTTCTTGAGGTCCTTGGGCTCCGCTTTGGGCTTCTTGAGGAGGGCGTTGATTTCGGCGTGCTTCCAGCTTTCCAGGAATGTCTAGGAGATGTTGATGACCTTCCGTAGTTGGGGTGCAATGGCTGCGTCTGCTTTGTTGAATACGTGGTGTGGACATGGGTCTGACGGAGATCCTGAGTGGATGGAGTTCATGACCTTGCGTGTCTCGTCGTCGTTGACGTTGGACCAGGAGGTCAGGTGGTTGACGCTGGTGGTGTTCACAGGGGGGGTGGAGTCTGGCGTAGTCAGGGCGGTCGTGGTGTTGAAGCTGTCGTGGATGTCGCGATCTTGCGGTGGAAGAAGGCTAGTGATTCGCATAGTTCTTGTGAGGCCGGGATGTTGTTTGGCGCTGGGGTTGGAGAGTTCCTTAACGAATCTGAAGAGCTCTTTGCTGTTGTGTGCGTTGTTATCCAAGTGGTCTTTGAAGGAGGATCTGTTTGCTAGTCTGATGAGGTGGTGATGTCTGCGGGTGGCGTCCTTGTGGGCTGCGTGGTTGTCCAGTGTGCGTTCGTGGAGCCATATCTTCTCCAGTTTGCAGCATGTGCGTTTGGAGGTCTGGAGCTTGTCGGTGAACCAGGTGGCTCTCTTGCTGGTGTGGTTGTTTGAGGGTTTCTTGAGTGGGGCGAGGGTGTTGGCGCAGTCGTCGATCCACTGTCTGAGGTTGCGGGCTGCGGCATCAGGGTTGGTGGGGTCGGTGGGTGGGTTTTGGGCAAGGGTGGTGATCAGCTGGTCTTCTGTGACTTTGCTCCAGCAGTGGCGAGGCAGCTGTTGGGTGCGGTGTTGCGTGGTTGGTTTCTTGAAGGTGAAATGGATGCAGTGGTGGTCGGTCTAGTGGAGTTCGGTGGAGTGGTTGAAGGCGACGTGGGAGCCTGTGGAGAAGACGGGGTCCAGTGTGTGGCCGGCGGCATGGGTGGGTGTGGTGACAAGTTGTCTGAGGCCGTGGTTGGTGAGGTTGTCGATCAGGGTGGCGGAGTTGGCGTCGTTGTTGTTCTCGAGGTGGAAGCGAGTGCGTGGGTGCTGGCGAGGTCGGCGATGGAGTCGCTGAACTGAGCCCGGGGTCCGGGGAGTCTGTAGATGAGTGTTCCTCTGAGGGTGGTGTTGGGGTCGGTGTGGATCCGGAAGTGCAGGTGTTCGGCGGTGTTGAGGGTGTCGTTTGCGTGGGTGGCGACCTTGAGGGTGTGACGATGGCTATTCCTCCTCCGATTCCGTTGGCGCGATCCCTGCGGGTGATCTTGTAGCTGTCCGGGATGCCTATGGCGATGTTGGGCGCTCCACCAGGTCTCGGTCAGGAAGGCCACGTCTGGGGCGGAGGTGTCGAGCAGATCCCAAAGTTCGACGGCATGTTTGCGTGCGGAGCGGGTGTTAAGGAGTATGCAGCGGAGGTGGTTGGGTCCAGTCCTTGGAGGTTTGGTGTCGCAGGTGAAGCTGCATGTGTGGCAGGAGTAGGGTCCGTGGGCCCGTTTCGGGGCTGCCTGGAAGCAGTTGTGGTTTGAGCCGGCGTTGGGTGCGTGGAGGGTGCTGGCATCGTAATGGATTCTGGTGTTGTGGTGTTTGCGGGGTCCAGGGGTTCTGGCGCTGGGCGCGGTCCAGGCGCGGACGGGCGCAGATGGGCTTGCCTTAGACACGCGAGTGGCGTGCCCGCTGCGCATGGTTGCGCAGCAGCCGCCATTATAAGTGGAGGTGGGAGGTAGGAGCAGCTGGGAGGCGGGAGGCGGGTGGCAGGGGGCAGCGAATGGGCGCGGGGCCGCAGGGGCAGCAGCAGCGGGAACTGCGGGGAAGGGGAATGGGCACGGAGGGAAAAGGCGAAAACAGATACACAGGGCACAGTAGATAACACAGGGCAAAAGGGACACAAAGAGACAAAAGGGAACAAACAATACACAAAAACGGCAAAAGGGACACAAAGAGGCAAAAGGGAACAAACAGAACACAAAAACGGCAAAAGGGACACAAAGAGGCAAAATGGAACGAACAGAACACAAAAACGGCAAAAGGGACACAAAGGGGGGAGTGAAAAACAATGGTCAGTGGGCACAGACCACAACGGCAAGAGCGCTGGTGGAGCTGCAAGCGGGGGGGGTGACCTACCTGGCAAGGTCGAGGGTCGCTCTCCTCACCGCACAGCGGCTGCCATTATAAGTGGAGGTGGGAGGGAGAAGCATCTGGGAGGCGGGTGGCAGGGGGCAGCGAATGGGCACGGGGGCGGGGCCGCAGGGGCAGCAGCGGCAGGAACTGCGGGGAAGGGGAATGGGCATGGAGGGAAAAGACGAAAACGGATACACCGGGCACAGCAGTGTAACACAGGGCAAAAGGGACACAAAGAGGCAAAAGGGAACAAACAGAACACAAAAAACGGCAAAAGGGACACAAAGAGGCAAAAGAGAACAAACAGAACACCAAAACGGCAAAAGGGAGGGACACAAAGAGGCAAAAGGGAACGAACAGAACACAAAAACGGCAAAAGGGACACAAAGAGGGGAGTGAAAAACAATGGTCAGTGGGAACAGACCACAACGGCAAGAGTGCTGGTGGAGCTGCGGGGGGGGGGGGAGCGACCTACCTGGCAAGGTCGAGGGTCGCTCTCCTCACCGCGCAGCGGCCGCCATTATAAGGGGAGGTGGGAGGGAGGAGCAGCTGGGAGGCGGGTGGCAGGGGGCAGCGAATGGGCGCGGGGGCACAGGGGCAGCAGCGGCGGGAACTGCGGGGAAGGGGAATGGGAACGGAGGGAAAAGGCGAAAACGGATAACAGGGCACAGCAGGGTAACACAGGGCAAAAGGGACACAAAGAGGCAAAAGGGACAAACAGAACACAAAAACTGCAAAAGGGACACAAAGAGGCAAAAGGGAACGAACAGAACACAAAAACTGCAAAATGGTCACAAAGAGGGGAGTGAAAAACAATGGTCAGTGGGCACAGACCACAACGGCAAGAGCGCTGGTGGAGCTGCAGCGGGGGGCGCGGCCTACCTGGCAAGGTCAAGGGTCGCTCAATGGATTCCTAGGAGCCGCCTTCTTACATAGGAGTAACGTGTGCCCGCCTGCCTCTGCCTGGACTTGACTGCTGTCTGAAACTTCTCTCATAATTAGAAACTATTGCACATCACGACCTAGAGGGACTGTGTATACTTCACAGCATGAGAGAGGCTATTAATGGTAATTCGTGGGCACAGAGTGCACGAGGCGCTACAGATACAGGGCACACTACAAACAGATGGCAATGAATGCAAGTCATAGATAGAAAATGCTGCACATCACGAGCTAGAGGGACGGTGTACACTTAGCAGCAAGAGAGAGAACGGTACCGCTTTAAGCACCCCGTTTACCAAGAGATAAATACAGTGTCTCCTAAGATGTTCCCAGTGTACACAGGTAGCAACGCATGCGGTGCAGGGGCCACACAGACTACACTGTACATCAGGAGATGCACGTGTGTAACTTTTCCTTATGAGGTACGCACGCAGCAAATTAACAGGTATGTACAGGTATGTGTACAGAGAATTCACAAACACTGTACATCACAGCAAGAAGCACAGGGTACGTTGGCAGACTGGGTACTTTTGAACAAACACACTAGACATCTGGACAAGAGTACTTTTAAACAAACACACTACATCTGGAACAAGAGTACTTTTAAACAAACGCACTATACATACTGAACAAGAGTACTATTAAAGAAACACACTATACATCCGGAACAGTGCGGCACAACTCTGAGCATCACGAACTAGAGCCCTTGCGTTCATTGTACATTGTGAGACTGGGTACAATGCCCATAAACAAGTGGTATAACCTGTGTCCCGACTACAATGCCCCCACCCCCTATAAACACTGTACACGACGATTGAGGTGTACTCCACAGTGTACATGAAAGAACGGTACACAGTACCAGCAGACATGGTACAGTGGTAGACAGAAGTACATTACCCCCACCTGCAGTATAGTGCTGTGTACCGTGACCATACAGATCTCTGAGCGCTCCCGGAGGGGCCATGCCTGCAGCGTCTCTAGAGAACACACAGCCAGAGGTACAGTTTCCTTATAGATCTAAGTGCGCTCCCGGAGATGTCATGCCTACAGTGTCCTATAGAATACACAGCCAGCCCTTCAGTGCTCTTATAGGGCCATGCCTACAGTGCCCTTATAGAATATACAGCCAGACCTACAGTGCCCTTAAATATGTCAGAGCGCTCCCGGAGAGGCAATGCCTATGATGTTAGTAGGGTGCGCTTTTTGTCTTGATTTGAACACGCCAAAATGAATACTAAAAGAGACGGTGGTGTTTCAGTTCCAAATATTCGCTTGCCACTGTAGTGTGGGCACTCTAGTTGTTCAGCGTCACGTGATGACGCAGAGTGCAGCCGCCATCTTGAGGACAGCGCTAAGCCCGCGAACAGTTCGGCCACGGCTCCTGGCGCTCCTTTTCCCCGATATTAATAAAAGTAGTTTTCCCCCTATAACCTGCCTCCGCCTCACCTTTAGGGGTGAACCCCATCACTATAAATTAGCGACGAGGGCAGGATACGGGGGGAGAGACGCCCAGGCGGTGCCCCTCCCCCAACGATCCACCGGAGGCGAACTGAGGCAGGAGAGGGCCAAGGAACGAAGCAACATGGGTGATAGGAGCGCGGCAAAGGAGAAAGGCCGCAGACACTGTACAGCTTCCACACACAAAGGACGCTAACCTACCATTTGAAGGTCAGAGCACACGAGGCAAGTCAAGCGACTGAACCTGACAGCCCAACCACCGGGTGGCAAGGGACCCACATGACCATCAGGCCAGGCGCAGAGTGAAGTCTCCCAGGCACTCTGGGTCTTCTCTGGAGAGCGGTGCTTTTGCGAGTATGGAGGCCCGGACTAGAGGAGACCAGAGGGGAGACGAACCATCCAGTCGGGCACTGAAGCACCAGGTGACACACCCCAAGCCACCAGTCTCACACCGGGACCCTGGCAGAGCATACACAGCAAGGTATGGGGGGGACCTGCGCCCCAACAGAGCCCCACATGCCAACACAGACAGGGTGCACCAGGAAGCCCCAGAGGAGAGGGAGAAGCACCAGACAGGAGAGCAGAGATGTGCGCTCAACCCTCCTCACTTACCACGCCGGTTCCCTTTCTGCCCCGGCCAGGGGACCCACAATGAAATGGGAGGATTGGAGAGAATATTTTATGAACTATCTAGAGGCCCTGGAAGATGAAAATGGTGAGGCATTCCCCAGCAAGAGAAGAAGGAGGATATTGCTCCATAACCTAGGCCCGGAAGGCATCAGAGTGTGTATCAAAATCTAGTTCCCACACCAAGACAGGCAGCAGATGACGATGTATTTCAACATGCGATAGAAGATCTCAATAACCACTACAGACCAGCGGTATGCACGTCCATAGACCGGTACAACTTTCAACAAAGAAAGCAAGGCATTGGGGAGTCCATAGACGAGTATGTGGCTGCATTGAAGAAACTGGCGATCACATGCAAGTTCGGCGCCCTACATGGCGAGTTCATCAAAGACCAAATAGTCATACACACCACAAACTCAGCAATCCAAGACAAGTTGTGGGTCAATGGAGATGCATCCTTGAAGGAGGTCATAGCCATGGTGAAGAAAGCCGAGCTATCAAACAGATGCGCAGAGGCTGCAAAGAAAGACACCGCCACAAGGCTCATGGTCAACAAAGTCACGGAAGCAGATTCACCGGACAAGGTTAGAGCAGAGACGGGGGGATAAGAAGACCTCGGCTAGATGGACGCCCAGACCAGCGGCAGGGAGGAAAACCCTGAACGACAACAAGAATGGGTGTTACAGGTACGGAAGCCAGTCCCACACAGCCCATGATAAACGATGTCCAGAGTTCCGTGCCAAATGTATGTTCTGTGGCATAGTAGGACACTATGAGAAAGTATGTTGGCGCAAGCTGAGAAGTTCATCGGTTAAGTATGTCACACAGGAACCAGATGAAGGTGCTGACGAAGTGGAGGAGGAAGACAATGTGCTGTGCATTGAAGAACAAATAATAGGTATAGACTGCACCCGCTCCAAGAAACCGCAATGTGACATGGCCATTGGGGGAGTGCGTATACAGATGGTGGCAAATTCGGGATCCCCGTATACCATAGTACAACGGAAAGTGTGGGAGGAGAGCTTTGAACAACAGCTAGGACCCTACCTGGAACCTCCGGATATACGACCTGTCACATTTACAGGGGAGCCGATCCCCATGGCGGGATATCGAGTCCTGAAATTTGAGTTTAAGGATCGCAGCGTGACATGCAAGTTGTATGTGGCTGAGAAGGGCCCTTCGGTCCGGGGTTGGGTCGACCAAGGTGATCTGGACATACAGTTGGATCCAGGAGGAGCCACACAAGTGCTGATGACCAGTCCAGGGCGACAACTAAACGTCTATAGCTTAAAGGAGGACTTTCCCTCAGTATTTGGAGGCCAAGTGGGAAAATTTACAAAATTCACCCACAAGATAGAGATCAAAGCGGATGCCAGGCCAGTGTGCTACAAGGTGAGAAACATCCCCTTAGCAGTCAGGGAGGTGGTACAAGCAGAATTACAGAGGCTGGAAGATAACAGGATCATCGAGCTGATAAACAGTGCGAAATGGCTATCTCCACTGGTGGTAGTGAGAAAACCTAATGGTAAGGTTTGTCTATGTGTGGACCTGAGGGAGCTGAATAAGAACATTGTGGTCGAAAAATTCCCACTGCCTAGAATTGACGAAATGTTGGCAAAAACAAAAGGGGTGAAAAGATTCTTCACCATCGATCTCACTTCAGCATATCACCAAATAGCCCTACACCATATGTGCCGCATGCAGACGTTATTTATAACCCCGTTTGGGTGCTACCAGTTTCGGAGAATGCCGTTCGGCCTCGCATCGGCAGCGGCCATGTTTCAAAAACGTATGCACAAATTGTTTAAGAACACGGAAGGAGTACAGTACTTTCAGGATTACATCCTAATGTGTACCATGATGCGAAACTGCTCCAAGTGTTACATGTTTTGGAACGGAATGACCTAACTGCAGAATGGGAGAAGTACCATTTTGGGATGACGTCAGTCACATACTTGGGCCATGAGATCAGTGATCAAGGGGTCATGCTCAAGAAAGCCAACGCCAAAGCAATAAGGGACGCACCACCGCCAAGTAGCAAGGAAGAAGTGCGCTCCTCCTTAGGGATGGCTGAGTATTACAGCAAATTTGTGCCGCACTTCGCAACCAAGACGCACCACCTGCGCCAACTCCTTAGGGATAAAACATTGTTCGAGTGGAAGAGGAAACGCAAGATGAATTCCAGAGGATTAAGGAGGATATTTGTACAGTGGTACCACTACAAGGGTTTGACCAACAGGCGAGATCCATACTAACCACGGATGCAAGTGAGCAACGACTACGAGCGGTCCTTATGCAAGAAACGAGAGAAGGGGAAGCGTCCACTATCAGTTTCGTGTCCCGGTCCCTGTCAACCATGGAACAGAAGTTCAGCGTAGTGGAAAAAGAGATGTTGGCGACAGTCTGGGCCATGGAAAAGTTTCGACTAATCATCTGGGGCACGAGGTTCAAGCTCAGGACGGATCACAAGCCGCTGATTAAAGTACTCACGTTGAGCGGACATGCAAATGCAACCCCCCCCGCATAGCAAAGATGACTTTGAAACAGTTTTTTTATTTTATTTTTTTTATTTCAAGACCTTTATTGAAAACGCATTTTACAGATAACACAGCTCAGTGCCTACAACCGTAAATAGGCCGGCAGCGTTATAATCAGGTACTTGCATAGCACTTAAGGAGGCTGTAGAGATAATGCATTATTACACAGCAAGTCCCCTACAACCACTACGGGCCGGCCGCGTCAACAGTAACCTTAGGTCTTGGGGTTTTCCTTTTTTCAATGCAGAACAAACATAAACCAAACTGGATCAGTCCACTACCGCACTCCCCACCCAGTCAACAATATAGCCTAAATCAATTAATGGTGCCGTTATATCGTGGATATCATAGAGTTTGTAGGAGTTACTTCACATTGCCAAGTCGAAGCGACGTTCAATTATCCTCTTGGGCATTCAGGTAAGCAGTCAGATACACCCAATAATCCTTTGGTCGGGACCTAGGTGGTAACAGTTCTTCATATGTACGTAATGTGTCTTGGCAGTAAGACATATCCCTCAGCCACTGCTTGACTGTTGGCACATTTTTACTCCCCCAGCACATTGAGATTCTGCGCTTAGCTAACAGTATGGCCACCGCACAAAACCTACGTGCTATGGGTTTCATCTTCCCCAATAACCCCAGGAGACAACAGCGAATGGTGCATTCAAGAGTGACCCCCACCATTTCAGACAATATGTTTACGACTGCCAACCAATAGGTCTGTACCTTCGCACAGTGCCATGCTAAGTGGATAAAGTCAGCGTGATGATGGTTACAACGTTTGCATCGTGCGTCTTCACTCAAACCATATCTATGTAAAGAAACCGGGGTGTAGTATGCCTGATGTAGGTATTTAAAATATATGATGCGCAAGTTTCCATTAGGTGTAAGGAGTGTAGTCAGCGTGCAAGCAATCTCCCAGTCCTTTTCCGTGAGGGGGTCCTCCAGTATCAGGTTCCAACGTACCTGAGCTCTGGTAGTGTTACATCCTATCTCTGTCTGAGCTGATGCATAAAGCCGAGACACTAAGTGGGCCGTGTTAGAGGTCGTTAGAACCAGTTGTAATGTATTCAGAGTAGGTGATTCCTCTGGAAAGGTAGGGTATAAGTGTTGAATCGCCACCTTCAGTCTATGAAATGTGAATTGAAACAATAACGATGGGTTTTGTATGTAGGCTAAATCAGGTTCCGTGAGGAAAGTTCCATCCTTATATAAATCTCCCATGGAAACTAGTCCCACTTGTGTTAATAGGCCCATACCCACTGGCTCAGCTGTCACCGACAGTTCGGGATGATGGTGGAGTGGAAGAGCAGGAGCGTAGAGTGGCAGTTTATGGGCTAATCAACCTAAACCTCTCCATGCTGTGTTAGTAGCATCAATGGTATTAATATCCCTGTTGTGAAGTGGTGGTCTGTCGTGTGTAATGATAGCGTCAAGTGGGATAGGGTTAGCATCGCCCTCCTCAACAGCTACATGAGTCAGATATGGAATTTGATGGTACCAGAAGGTGGCGTATTGTGCCTGAGCACATAGGTAATATAATAAAAAGTCTGGTACGCCCCAACCTCCTTTGGAATACGGCAGTGTCAAGGTAGCTAGGTTGATATGTGCTTGTCTACCCGCCCAAACCAGCTTCAAAACCATCGCAGTTATGCGCTTAAACACTTCTCTCGGCGGTTGAATGGGGATATTATTAAAAAGGTAAAGGAGTTTGGGGAGTATTACCATCTTGACTATCGCAATTCGATCGGCCAGGGACAATGGGAGTTGAATCCATCTCCCAATTTTGTCCTCTAGGGCATCGATTGCTCTGCCGTAATTCGTCCTAATGACTATTTCCGGGTCTCTGTGAAACCATATACCTAAGTAGCGTATGGGGTCTGTTTGCCATTCTAATGGGTATTCTATTGCATGTGGTAGAGTAGTGTCAGTGAGTGGGATTATCGAGGATTTTTCCCAATTTATCTGTAGTCCCGAAAAACCACCAAATTTAACGTACGTGCGTAAGAGAGGGTCTAGGTTGCGTGCTGATTCGCGAACATACAGTAGCAGATCGTCCGCATAGAGGGATATATGCAGGGGTCTGCTTGGGAACTGTAGTGCTAGATGATGACTCTTCTGCCTCACAATGCAGGCCAGGGGTTCTAGGGCGAGGGCAAATAGAAGGGGGGACATGGGCAGCCCTGTCTGGTCCCTCTTCCGATATTGAAATTCTCAGAGACATAGCCATTGATCCTGACTCTGGCAGTGGGTTTCGTGTATAACAGTTGGATCCATTGAATGTATACCAGGGGAAAGCTCATCCTATGCAGTATTGTAATTAAATAGGACCATTCAATAGAATCAAACGCCTTAGCGGCGTCCAGCATAACTGCTACAGCTTTCGTAGTTGGAGTCAGATAGTGCGAGACCGCAAAGAGGGTTCTTGTGTTGTGCGCTGTATTGCGAGAGGGTATAAAACCCGACTGGTCTGGAAGGACCAAGTTCATCATGAGTGGTTGCAGTCGCAAGGCGAGTATTTTTGCGAGTATTTTTTAGTCCACATTAGGCAGAGAGAGCGGACGATATGAGTTACAACTATCCGTGTCTTTGTCCGGTTTAAGAAGCGCCACGATTAGCGCCTCCCGCAGTGTGGATGGCAGTATCTGAGCATCATGCGCAGCCCCAAACATGGCAACAAGTCGAGGTGCTAGCAGGTCCTTGTATGTTTTATAAAATTCACAGGTGAAGCCATCGGGGCCAGGAGCCTTGCCATTCGGTAGCGATTGGATCACCTCCGTCACCTCCTCTACAGTGATTGGCAGGGATAGATATTGCCTCTGGGCATCGGATAGCCAGGCAATGGCAACGTCTTCTAGATATTGGAGCGTTTCCTGCTGTGTGGCTACCGGTCGTGATCGATACAAGTCACCATAGTTTTGGACAAAGCATCTCAAAATACTTGTGGGATCTGTGTATAATTGATCGTCATCCCCTCTAATCTGCGTTACGGTATTGGTTGCGCGGCCTGCACAAATTTTGGACGCTAATAATCGTTCAGGTCACCCACCCTCTCCATATGCTCTGGCTATATGTCGTTTGCTCAGGTACTTGACCTCGTCCTCGGCTAACGATTGGTGTTCAGTTAACGTGGTGCGTATTTCAGCAAGTGTAGTAGGTAGGGGTGTTACTTCATATTGACGTTCTGACTTTGAAACTGTTGGATTACAGGTATGATGTTGAGTACATTCCAGGAACACAAAATAAAGTAGCTGATTACTTAAGCAGGGTTTCAGCCATGGAGGAAGCACAGTCACTCACGGAGGAAGAGAACATCAGTGTGGTTTTCCTAGAAGACCATGAGAAGGTGGGATAAGTGCGCAGGAATGAAAAGAAGCCTATGAGAAGGATGCCGACCTGGTGACGGTGAAAAAGTTTGTGTTGCAGGGATGGCTGAAAAAAAGACACTTAAAGGCAGAGCACAGGAAGTTCTTCGAAGTACGTGAGGAGCTGTCAGTCGGAGATCAAGGTACCTTCTTGTTAAGAGGAGGCAAGGTAGTTCCTCCCGTGTCCCTGGTTCCGCATCTACTAGTCATCCTACACGAGGGGCACCTAGGCATTGTGAAAGCCAAACTCCGAACCAAACAAAAGTACTGGTGGCCAGCGATGGATGCCCAGATAGAGGCAAGTCAGAGAATGCATGCAGTGCCAAAATGCGGATAAATCACAAAGCTTGTTGCGGCCCTCCGTGGGTAAGTACGACAATCCCAACAACCCTTGGGAAGAGCTATCAATAGACATTCTGGGTCCGGTTCTGGATGCCCAAGGAATTCCAAAATATGTAGCAGTGCTAATGGACAGGTACTCCAAATGGCCGGAGATAGACATAAAAGAAGAAATGGACACGGATAAAGTATTGGAGTTCCTCACAGCAACGTTCTTAGAGGAAGGAATTCCTCGCTCTATACTAAGTGACAATGGGCCCCAATTTACGTCAGAAAAGTGGAACAACTTTATGAGTCGGAACGGGATCAAGATCAAGCACACGTCGGTGTAACATCCTGCTGGAAACGGCTTAGCCGAACGGTTCAAAAGAGTCATTATGGGTTCTGTGCAAGCGGCGATAGGGGCCGGGAAGAATTGGGAGAAAGGACTGAAAAGCACATTGTGGGCCTATAGGATATCTTCTAATACAGGATACAGTCCCTTCAAAATTCTGAGAGGTCGGGATCCTCTCACCAAGGACAATGTGGTATGGAAGGAACACACAATCACAAACAAGTGGTCCCCGGCAGTGGTCCACCACAACCTGGAAAGAGAACAGAGAGTTTATATGGAGCATTTCAATAAAAGGCGAAATGCCAAAGAGACGATGTTGGAGAAAGGAGAGTGGGTTCGAATTAAGCTGGCCCAGTTGAGAAGGAAGGATGATAGCAAATTCAGTGCACCTTTACAAGTACAGGAGGTTTACAGCAGAGTGGCGCTACTGAGTGATGGAAAGGTTTGGTCACAGGACAGCATGTCCAAGTGTAACAAGATTCTGCGGTGGACCAAGGAGGAAAGTGATCATCAGAGTGAACCCTTTGCGGAGATAGTCCCAGTGCGGGAAGAAACAGTGAACAATGAAGAGAATAGGAGTGGAGAGCCAGTACGAAGAAGGGACGATCAAAGCACAGGGGAACATCAGGAGAACCAAAGGAATACTTCACAGAGGAGCGCCACATGAGTGGTGGAAGACGAGGATCCAGAATCCTTCAAGAAGAAGCCGAGGAAATCCCAGCCGCCCCGGTGAGATGTACATGCTCTGGGAGAACTGTGGTAAGACCAGCAACATATAGAGACTATGAGATGGGAGAAGTCAATGCGGGTTGAGCAGTGAGACTTTGGAACTTCATGCTAAATGTTTCACACTTTGTTGGTTCATTAAAGGAGGGAGATATGTAGTGTGGCGCTCTAGTTGTTCAGCGTCACGTGATGACGAAGAGCGCAGCCGCCATCTTGAGGACAGCGCAAAGCCCGCGAACAGTACGGCAACGGCTCCCGGCGCTCCTTTTCCCCGATATTAATAAAAGTAGTTTTCCCCCTGTAACCTTCCTCCGCCTCATCTTTAGGGGTGAACCCCATCACTACAGCCACATCCTTGTTTTTCAGAGCTATGTCACATTTTAAGTGTAGGGTGTCTGTCTTACTGCAGTGACATAGTGACATATAGTAAGTGTTATACACCCTGGGAAGGCTCTATCTTACTTTCTGTTTCTTTCTTATGTGATGAGTGGTCCCACTGTCAAAAGTAATGAATGTGACGAGGAGGTGAGACTTCTGGATAATAACCGTAATAAGTGATCAGAACACTTAATGTAAAAAGAAGACCACGGTTTTCGAGACTTGCGCACACAGACCAGATCCCAGCTGATTAATGAACTAGCCCGCAAACGCGACTTAAGATGAAAATCCAGCCGCAGAAAGTAGTGCAGCCACTCCAGAACTCTCAACCTTTAATCTGTCTGGAGGGTGGCTAGACAGAACTCAAGGGAGGGTTCCAACGTATTTGTAGACAGTCATGGGTATAGAAACAAGTGGTGTATACGTTTACTTTTCGCTTTGCCTTGAAGCGTGTGACATAGGAGACGCCATCTTATAACATGCTAGAGAGGAATGCTTTGAGAAGCATTCTCAGACAGAATGATAAAATGCTGTTAGTTTTTAAAATGAATCATCATTAAATTGAACTGTCCTTACATGTAAAGTCGAAATTAAACCGTGCATCTCTACAATGTAAAGAAAACTATTTAGAAAATTAAACTGCATTTAATAAAAGGATATGATAGAAAATGATTGCTTTGTAGTATTTCGGGGGTTTCTAGTGAGATCCAGCGAAGAAACTGCATTTTAAATTATATTAACGCGCCACTCTCATGGCACATTACGGATCATATAAAATGCGATACTATACCTTCTTTGGTATCTACTTAGTGTTTCTGGGCAGTCATTCTGCTTCGAAGCCCCGCCTCTCTCGCGTAAATGCGCTTCTGACATCACTATCATGGCAACAACTGCAGCATCGGTCGTAGCATCGAGAGTATACGCGCCACAAACACTGACGGAGGACTAACGTAGAAAGAAAACATTAATAATGTCGTGATGCTTCTGACTACCTTCAACCTTTATATTTCTCAGTCTGTGGAAGTTGTAGAGGCCATTGCTATGGAAATGGTGATAAAACATGAAAATCGATGCACGCTATTGAAGCTTTAAGCAGGTCGCCGTAGTTGGGGGTTGGCAAAAATAAAAATTATTATTTTATTTATGAAATTTATGAAAAATACTATGTCCCAGATTTCAACACTTTTCACAATAACATATACTATAGCATAGTTCAGTCGCTTGTATAAATGTTCTTCTGTTTCTTGTGCATACTGTTAGAATAGGAAACGTCGTTTGTGCATGGCCAACTCTCTGACGTCGTGGTCGACTTTGGGTAAACACTCGTTGTTGACAGCGTAGTCCGTCCTCTATGTTGGTGGGTGAGGGTTCCCTGCTCCCTGACTGCTAGGGGCGGGCTGGGGGAGGAGAGACTGCTTCGCCCCGCCCAGCCTAAGTCCCAGGGGGAGAGAGAGCCATCCATCCTGACCGACCCCCGCAGCAGCGCAAGGAAGGGAGGGGGGGTGGAGCCGCAGAGGAGCAAGGCGGCCGCCCCTGTCTGTCGGGCGCGGGCGGCGGTGACCCGCAGACAGCGGCATCAGCCCGGGCAGGAGGCGGAGCCGTCGAGCGCCGCTGCCCCGGGCGAGGTATGTCAGTGCCAGTGGGGAGCACCGCCGGTGGCGGCGGGGGAGCCATGTTCTCGGTGCGGATCGTGACTGCGGATTACTACCTGGCGGCGCCCCTGACTGGCTTGGATGTGTGCCGGGCGCGGGGCTCCGAGGAGTCGACGGGCAGGAGGGTGCCAGTGGTGCGAATCTTTGGGGCCACCCCTGCAGGTAAGGTTCAAATGAAGGATCTAAGGAGGGAGGGGGTCCCTGTCCACCCCCAATTTGTTGTGCATGCCCATGTACGGGGAGGAGACATACAGCCAGCTGTTTGTATTTTGAACCCTGTGCATTGTGTCACGTGGCCCTTGCAGAAACTATGCGCTTGTTATTTAAGGTGACACTCCTGGGGTATTGCCCACACCTCTCTTGTAACGGTGCATGACTGCTAGCCAAAGAGGGGAGGGATCCTCTGCCTCTTTCCTCTATCCATCTGGATTGGAGAGATTTGCAGCGCAGCCTCATGGGACCTTGGTGTGTGGGGATGCCCTCTGGTCTGGGGTGGGTGAGCAGTGTATGCATCGTGGGCTCCTGTGAGGTGGTTGCAGGGGCTCTGTTGCTCCAGGCTTGCACTGTCTCCCCTGTGCTGGTGCCCAGGCATGTTGGCATTCGGCCACAAGGGGCCGCTGAGTGTCCTTTAGGAGCTGCCCGTCCCTTGCACTGCAGCCTGCCCCCCGGCGGCCCCTCTCTGACCCAGCCTGCGCTGTTGGCTCTGCTCCTCCCCCGCCTCTCGCACACCTCTCAGCCATGCCCTCTATCCTACTCTGCTCCCCTCCGGGCTCGGCAGCGGGTGCTCTGCAGAGCCCAGACTCTCGTGCCCGCCGCGCACAGGTTCATCTCAGGACATGTCTGACATCCTCAGCGACGCGCCGCACACATTGTACTGTACAGATCTCCTGCAATCCGGGTACACGGTGTAGGCACCAAGCCTTTGTGCTACGGCTAAGCACGTATATTTACATTCCTACTGCAGGCGCGTGATAGTCACGTTTCTTCTTCCTGATAGCCAAACTGTGGTGAGCCATTACATATGTCTGCCATTCGAAGGGTTTAACATGCCTCTCCTTTGTTATCGTAATCTAATTCACATTAATCTTCATCACAAATTATTACAAATGTGTTGCACGAGCCTTTTGTGTGCCCTGGCATTGTTGCGCCACAAAACCCCCTCCATCGAGATAGTAGTACCTGATACCACCACCACCACCACCAACCCAGTTTATCTGGACACTCTAATTCCAGTTTGGAAAACAGCCATTTAGGGGTGCTGCTTTTAACTGGTATATTACCTCCCGATTGTCTCCCTACGTTAAACCCCTCCTTGTTCATCCAGGTGACCATGTTCGATGCGCCTGGCGGAGAGTTGTTAGCACACAAAGGGGATCCATTTGCACAATTTGAACCGTGTGCTAACAGATTCTAGAAGAACTCGCAGCGTTTAAATCGTGCGCACTTTCCTTTAGATTTTATGGCTAGCAAGTGTTATTGCCCAGCTCCATTAAAAACATATTTGGCAGTGGTGCACAATCTATGAATTATTTTCAATTAATTATCGGAATAGCATTTTCGGAAATTACGGCTTTTATCTAGTGTACAATCTGGGAGCGAAAGCCCGTCTGGACGTTTAATACAGAAAACATTTAATAAGTCTTGTGTATTATAGCCAGAGAATTCTACATTTGGATTCTCGGTGACATTTATGCACAGTCTTTATGTTGCACTATAACATAAGGAGACCCCCTTTGACATTAGACGATCATAGTACTACCAATACCTATTTTGTTTCATTTGTGATATCTTACACATGTATGCTGTGTGTATCTAAACATGGACGGTGAACTGTGCCCACGGGATGCGTGCTTTACCTCTTTTCATTTTATAAATAGCAACCAGTCACTGACTCGCAAGGCACGGTGAACTGGCTTTATTTTTAAAATTTGAATTGTGTGACTATAAACTGGAACACCGTGAAATCAAAATTTCAGCACGTTGTCTTTGTGTATGTCTTGAATGCTAATAGTCTTCTTGTTGGAAGATGTCTGGACTGCGCAGATGCTCTTTATTTCATAGTTGCAAAACATGTCTTACAGAGTGTGACACCTATTCTATTTCGGAGGGGGCTACACCGCAAATCTCCATGCAAGCGTTATTTATAACTAGGCAGAACACAGTGGATTAAATTTAGCCTGGTGCTGGCTCATCATGTCTCATTCTTGTAGATAGAGGAAATATGAATTTCGTTCATGCTGCAGTATGTGACATCACAAGTGTCCCAGCCAAGACAAATGTGCAGATTTGGTTATGAAGGGAAACTCGAATAGGATTGGTGACCCTGATGGAAATACTGGAGATTAACTAATGTTTTTTATATACCACTAAAAGAGAAAATCTTCACGCTACCCTGTCGTGGTTACTTAACCTTCAAAGTGGTGCTTAGTTTTTGGAATGGAGGTCTGAATGAGTTTTGTTCTCGTTTCATGCTTTTGGAGAATAGTTTTATTTTATTTCCTGTTTCCAAGGTAGGCGAATGGGTTTGCCTCTAACAGTGTTTTGAGCGGGGTTCTTGAACGCCATGTTATTTGCACAATTTGTGCCTCTGCCATTTGAGTTCACTGCTTTGAGACATTATGGGTTCGTTTTGTACAGTGCTGTGTGCACTACTCATAAATTATAGGTGGCCCAAGATGCCTTGGATGTAAATGAGGTCTTTAAGTTGTATGTTATCTTATTTTTAATTTGTTTTGGCTTCTATCCTTTAAGATTTGTTTTACTCCGTGCCGTAATTTAGTGTGTACTGAAAATAACATGTGAACTCCTCATTCAGTGTAGGCTAGCCTGCAAGGAAAGACTTTTGTATGCAAAAAGAACAATTGATGGACAGAATGCAGAACAATGTCATACATTCACCCCAATACAGAGATCTGGGCCTAAATCCATCGTTATTTTGCTCTCCATGCCATTCCAGTTTGGACCCAGCAATATGCAATTCAGTCTTGACCCTGTGCCCAATGGGAACAGTCCAGCCCGAACTGTCAGGCCCGGTCATCCCTGGACTGGAAACAAGCATCCTAGGACCGGTATCGGGCCTTCAGCCAGGATAGCTGGACTCCAGTGGCATGGAGAGCAGGGGACCCACCACGCCTGGGCATATGGGTCCCGCTCAGGGGGACGAATGCAAAAAGAACAATTGATGGACAGAATGCAGAACAATGTCATTCATTCACCCCAGTACAGAGATCTGGGCACACATTCATCATTGTTTTGCTCACCATGCCATTCCAGTTTGGACCCAGCCATATGCAAATCAGTCTTGACCCTGTGCCCATTGGGAGTCCACGTAAGTCACTACAAGATTGAAAGCCAAATCTTAAGGTCTAGTGACCCACCATATAAAAACTTGAACACAATATCAAAGCATTTAATTCTGGCTTGAATACAAAATCCTGCAGTTGCCTTGTTTCATGCCTTTGCAGGCTTCTGCAGAGGTGGGTTGCTTGTAATAAGGGTTTAATTCTAGCTGATGGATGGACCATACATTAGTAGACTGAACCGTCAAGACTTGTATTGGCCGATGGGGCGTCTTCATTGGGTGCAGTGGGAGGCGACACTCCCCAACACAAGAATGAGCCATCTACAGCGGCAATACTCCAGACCATAAAAGACTCCCACGAAGCCATGGAAAGCAGTAGTGACGGGGTGGGGTCAAAAGTATCACTCATTCGCCTGACTTGCACAAGGTGACAAATGGATGACTGAAGTTGAGGCCAGAGCCTCTTCGCTGGAGGACAAACTCAGTCTTGAAAGCTGCCATTTTAAAACTCTGCAACATAGACCTTCAACTAGAACAACAAGCCAAAGAGGCGTAGGGCAGATCACATCAAAATAACGTCCACTTGGTAGGGGTGCCTGAGGGCCTGGAAGGTACCCATCTGGAAATGTCTTCACTCCTGGGTCCCGGGTGACAAACTGTTCTCCTGCTTTATTATTGAGCGGGTACATAGGTCACTTGCCCCATGTTAAGGCTCCACAAGGGGCACCCCTCCGAGGCCGGGGACTCCCAGACTTCTTAATTAGTCTCACAGAGATACCATCCTGGTGACAGCTCGGGCCTTGCAGACAGTATTGCTAGACTCCACTAAGGTGATGATCTTCCCTGATTATACGCTCAGAGTGCAACAACAGTGACGAACCTTTAGAGTGGTGACGGCCAGACACTGAGCAATGCAGATTAAATGTATGCTCATGAGAACATTGTTCTTCACCAACCCAGAGGCGGTGTGGAGATGGGTGGAAGAAACCCTGCCCCCCGCCCCAACAATAAACCAAGGGATCGCTGAGATAATGATGCATATCCCTGAAGTATATTGTTAACACCTCGAACATGGAGTAGAGGGAAACTCATCCGGGCTTTTTCACTGTCCCACAGGCCAGGGAGGTGCGAGTCCTCCTCCATTGGAAAGGGACTATCCAGAGTCTGTGGGCGTGACACACAAGATAACCAAGGGTCGAGGGGGATTCCAAGACCTGATTATGCGATGGGCCCCTGGGTGCAGATCTGCTAAACAAGAAGCTCGTCGGCGGGTAAAAGAGACAGAGTTCGAAACTGTAGCCTTACTACAGAGGCGACTCAAAGGGAAGTGCTCCTGCTGTAATGTAACATGGGATGCCACACAGAGACATAGATCAATGAGAGGAGGGCCCGGTGGTCAATAGGCCCACCCTTCCTTTAGTATGTTGGGGAGTGTTATGTTTCAGGGCGACCAATACTTTCATTTCAGAAGTGTGTGTGTGTGGGGGGGGGTATACAATGGGTATTGTTCATGTTGCTACAGTTGGGGATTTTTATTGTTTTGTACTGTTAACACCACCATGACTGTACTAATTTTGCCACATGGAAGGGAGGGGTACATGGTCCTAGAGACTCCTGAGTTGGCAGTACTACCTCGGGTAGGAGATGGTCGGGGTGTCTGCTACCTGCATGGCTAGGAGGAACCGGGCCTTGGTCGGGCAAGTCTCCTCCTTCTGGACAAGGGGGCCCCTTATCCCAGGACACATCCTGACACAGTCCTTACAGAGTGACCCAGACTGGCTGACCCTATTACACTGAAACGTCAGTGGTCTATTACATAGGATCAAGAGAGAAGTCTCACTGTATGTTTGTAGGCACTGACCAGACAACGTGCACCTCCAGGAGACACACCTGACTGGACCCCATTGCCCATTCCTGACTAGGGCCTATATACCACACTAGTGCACACAGATTATGATAGGGGATCATGAGGGGTCACAATCGTGGCAAAAAAGGACCCCCCATCTTGCGTGGAGAGGGCCTGGCAAGATCCAGGGGTAAATTTGTGGGAGTGTTGTGCTCCAGGGTTACTAAGTCGTAGCTGATACTCAGTGTCTATGCCCCGCCTTCACCAACCTGTGCTTGAAACGTTGGGCATAATACCACTGGAAGCGCCAGCTGGTGTGAATATAGTGGGGTGGGGCTTCAGTGCGTTCAGTTATCCCGCCATTGATGGGTCCCTCTGGGAGGTTTCAGACATTCCATCCCTCCCCTCTGTCACGCTTCATGTTGGCTTTGATACTCCTATACACGTGGAGAGCGAACCCACCAGCCAGAGATTACTACTTCTCTGGGGCTCAGATTTTAGTTTTCCCGTATAAACTGTTAAAATGCCCAGCTACTGTCCTAGGAAAATACTTACCTAGGGGCATTTCAGATCATGCAACTCTCAATGTTACTCTGGGTGCGGCTCCTCTGAGAAATGAGAGTAATAGGAGGTTAAAAGGTTGGGATTTCCAAGATGGCAAGGTTGTGTTGGAGCTTCATAGGCACTCTTCCATACACTTGAAGAAAATGTGGGTACAGTGGACTCATCTGGGGTGATCGGGGAGGCATATAAAACAGTAATGGGCCCAAAATATTATATCCCTGAAAAAATGTTGCGGGGAGGAATGCATGGCTGCACTCGAGCGGGAGACGCCGAAGAGGCATACGTGTTCATAGGAGCCCAGCTAATGTTGTTCCGTTTAGAGGCTCGCCGTGGGGAATATCACTTCCTCTGTCACGATTTGGCAAAACAACACTGCTTATCGACCCAACGTAAATTATATGAAGTAGGAGACAACACTCGTAACCTTTTAGCGTGGCTTAGTAGAACTGAGGTGGCAAGCAGATGGGTGGGTGGGGGACTGAGGTGGCAAGCTGGGGGGGGGGGGGGAGTAGAAACTCCAGACGGTGCTTGTCTCTCCACAGATGGCGAGATGGTGCAGTGCTTTGCCCAATACTACCAACCTTTATGCAGTGAGTAGTGCTTAGCATCCAGAGAGTATGTTGAGGCCTTCCTGGCGGAACTTCCCCTGTGCACAGAAGACCAGGCTAACCTGGAGCAGGATTTCTCCGTCACGAAATTGGATGTAGCTGTGTGTCGCATGCAATCTGGTAAAACACCAGGACCAAACGGCAACCCAGTAGAGTTCTGCAAGCGCACCCTCTCTGTAGTGGGCCGGCCATACCAGATGTTGGAGGAAGCGAGGCAGAAAAGTGAACTCCTGTAGGGCAACCATGGTGATACCTAAACAAGGAGAACCTCCCCACCCCAAACCATTGTGCGTCATCACAGAGGTCAAGATCCTCGTAAAGATGCACAGGGACCACACAGGCTTTATTCCAGGCAGCTCAACTTCGCAATACCTCAGATGGCTTTACAGCTGGCTAGACTATATATGTGACTCACAGAGGCCTGCAGCCCTCTTTGCATGGGACGCAGAGAAAGTCTTCAATTCTATCCGCTGGTAGTATCTCTTCCAGATCCTGGAAAGGCTTGGGTTTGGTATGAAATATTGTAGATGGGTTCACCCGCTCTATAACAATCTAATGGCAACAGTGAAGGTACGTGGAACACACCCTGATTCACCCCTCCCTTTGTGTCCTTCCCACACCAGCTACAGCGCTCCACGCTGCTTGTCATTTCGGCGCTTTCACTCGCGCTTAATATTGGAGTTTCAGGACTCGTTTTGGTCTCTTATTAATTGCAATTTTTGACTCTGCTCGGTTTTGGCAGATTACGTGCCTTCCCCTCACCCTCCTGCCGACTTAGGGCCGTCATTACCGAGGGACCGAGAGAAAAGCTCAGTGGCGGACATCTTGGAGTGGGCTTTCCCTCCTGTCACTCGGGCGCCTATAAAAACTGAAGAAGGACTCTGTCTCAGTAGATTGCTGAAACTCGACCCCTGAGGCTTGAGCCGGGTGGTTGCTTTTTAAACTGCTTTTAAAAACCCTGATTCACCCCTCCCTTTGTGTCCTTCCCACACCAGCTACAGCGCTCCACGCTGCTTGTCATTTCGGCACTTTCACTCGCGCTTAATATTGGAGTTTCAGGACTCGTTTTGGTCTCTTATTAATTGCAATTTTTGACTCTGCTCGGTTTTGGCAGATTACGTGCCTTCCCCTCACCCTCCGGCCGACTTAGGGCCGTCATTACCGAGGGACCGAGAGAAAAGCTCAGTGGCGGACATCTTGGAGTGGGCTTTCCCTCCTGTCAATCGGGCGCCTATAAAATCATTCACTCATGGCTCCGCGCAGCGGACGCGTTCAGCCGGCGCGCGCCGGAGTCACGCCAGCGTCCTGCCCGTCTGCGCCCGTCCGCGGCCGGACGGGCCCAGGGGCCAGGGATGCCACCACTGCTATTTCTTACTCCCCCTCTGCTCTTATGAGCCTACAAGCCTCTGCTTGCCCCCTATCTCCCGATACCTGGGCCAGGATCTCCTCACTGGGGATTGTAGGGTACTCCCCCCCCCCCCCCCCACCCCCCCCCCTCATCTGGGGCCGGCGTTACCTCTCATTGCTCCTGCTCTTGTTGAGTCGCAGCTCCGGGTATTATACCTAAACACTCGCTCTTTGGTCAGGCATCAAGCCGATATTTTCCATCTTCTCATGACGGAGAGGCCAGACGTTCTCTTACTATCTGAGACCTGGCTCACCGACGATTCCCTCCCTGACATCCTCGCTGCGTTACCCCCAGATTACTTTCTGTTGAACACCAACCGTCCTGGGGGCCGCTCCGGAGGAGGGGTGGCAGCGGTAATACGCAAGAATCTTAAGATTATCGCCTCCGCCACCATGACCCTCCCTGAAGTGGATAATCTGGTCCTCCGTCTTGGGACCGAGGTAGGTGCAGTTACCCTAATGGTACTTTATCGCCCCCCCCCACCCCATGCCTTCCTTCCCCTCCTCTTTTATTGAACAGTTGACTAACCTTGCTACCTCCTCCCCCCGCACTGTCATTGTTGGTGACTTCAACTACTGGTTTCAGAACGAGGACGCTGGCCCCCATGCCATCGAACTGTTCGAGGCCCTCTCAAGCCTGAACTTCACTCAATTAGTCAGGTCCGCCACTCACAGTGGCGGCCACATCCTCGACCACATTTGGGTCCACGGGTTCAAGTCCTCCTGTCCGCTCATAACACCTTGTGTGTGGTCCGATCACCTTTTGATTGACACCACTTTCTCGGTTGTCGGCCAGATCAGGATCCCACTGCAGGAGGGCGGCACCGCCCGCAAGTGGAGAGCCGCCGACTCCTCTAAACTTCTATCTCACCTCTCTCTAACCCGTCCCCTGTTCCCCAACGATTTAAGCACCAACGAGCTTCAGGGGCACATTTCTGACTGGCTCACGACAGCCAGCGATATTTTTGCCCCTCTAACTAAGTTCCCCCGATCCCGACATTGCCACTCCCACAAATGGTTCACCCCCCACCTCAAGACCCTGCAATTGGAACTCCGCCGATCTGAGCGCAGGTGGAGGAGAGACTATTGCTCGTCTAGTAGAGGCGTATATGTGGCCGCGCGCAATAAGTACAAAACAGCCATCTCCGTAGCCAAAAAAGCTTACGCCTCAGAAAAAATCTTATCCGCCCCTTGCAAGTCCAAAGAGATTTTTAAAGTCCTTAACGAATTCACTTCCGACCCCAGGACACTTCCGACTCAGGCCCCCACACAGGAATCTTGTAACGCGCTAAGTACTTTCTTTATTCAGAAAATTGCTTTGATTAAAGACACCATCCCGGCTACTCCCCCTGGCGCGGGCTCCGTCTGTCCCCCCCACAATGCCCTCTCTTTCACTCAGTTTCCTCCCTTAGACCCCACTTCCTTGGCCACATTGGCTACCCGTATTAAGTCTGGATCTCCAGACGACTGTTGTCCCCCCACCATACTATGAGACATCTGCCATTCTCTACCCGACTGCATCCTTCCCCTGCTGAATTCCTCTCTCTCGTCCGGTACGGTACCCTGCTCCTTCAAGGAGGCCGTTCTGGTGCCTCTACTGAAGAAGCCTGGGGCTGATCCCGCCGTTCCGGCGAACTACCGCCCCATCTCTCTCTCTTGCCTTTCTTCTCTAAAATCCTGGAAGCCCACGCCACCGCCTGTCTCTCACAGTTCATCGAGAGCTCCAACTTTCTCGAGGCCAATCAGGCCTTCAGACCCGGCCTTCAGACCCGACCACTCCACGGAGACTGTGATCTTGGCCGTGCTGGATGCCTTGAGAGACGGCGCTGACAAGGGTACCCCCCAGGCCTTGGTGTTATTAGATCTGTCAGCCGCTTTCGACACGGTGGACCACAACATCCTCCTCCACCGTGTCGAGCAGGCTGGCATCCAGGGCCTGGCGCTGGCATGGGTCAAATCCTTCCTGACCGGGAGGTCTCAGACCCTCAGCCTGGGCACTCTTAGAGCTCCTAGGGAGCACTTGCCCTGCGGGGTCCCTCAGGGCTCCTCCTTATCCCCTCTTCTCTTCAACCTCTATCTTCGACCCCTCCTTTTTTCTCTGAGGCAGTGGGACGTCACCGTTTTTAACTACGCGGACGACCTGCAACTCATCTTTCCTCTCGATTCCCACTCTGCTATTCCTAACTTCCAGGCAGCTATGTCCCACATCCTACAGTGGATGTGTCAAAACCAGCTCAAATTGAATCCCGGAAAGACGGAGCTCCTTCTTCCTGGCAGGAGCTCTACCCACTGGGGTCCGTACTTTTGGCCGGCAGAACTTGCCCCCCCCCCCCCACCCCTGTGGCCTCGGTAAAAAGTCTCGGGGTCACTATTGACTACGGCCTCTCCCTCGGGCCCCAAGTGGGGACGGTAGTCTCCTCCTGCATGTTCCAGCTGCGCAGGATCAGGAAGGTGGCCTATCTCCTCACTCCTGAAGCTCTTCTGCAAGTAATTATGGCCCTTGTCCTCTCCCGCTTAGATTTTTCGAACTCTATTTACCACGGTCTGCCTAAAACATCTCTCTCCAGACTACAATCTGTTCAAAATCAAGCGGCGAGACTGGCCCTTGGGATTCCGAAATGGCAATCCGCCAAACCCCTTCTTTCTAAACTGCACTGGCTCCTTGTCATCTCGAGGGCAGCCTTCAAGATCGGCTGCCTCACCTTTAAATCTTTATCTGGCTCCTGTCCCGTCTTTCTGAAATCCCTTATCAGGCCCTATTGTCCTTCACGGAACCTGAGATCTTCCCACCTTCACTTCCTACTCATCCCCCCCCATCAAACTTTGCAGATCTGGAGGCCGGAGATTCGCATTCCTGGCCCCTAAACTTTGGAACTCCTTTCCCCTCTCTCTCAAAACCTCTAACTCTCTCATTCTTTTCCGTAAATCCCTAAAAACATGGCTCTTCCCTCAATCCGGCTAAATCTCTCTGGTCCTTCAGCATTCAACCAGCGCCAGGAAACCCACGGTGTCAGTGCGCTTTACAAGCTCCCCTTACAATACAATACAATACACTCAAGCGAGTTTCACCATGGACAGGATATGCAGCAGAGATGCCCCCTCTCACCTCTGTTGTTTACTTTATGCCTGGAGCAGATGGCATGCTGGCTGAAACTCCTTCCTGGTGTGATAGGCTTTCTGGAGGTGATGGGAGTATCAGAGAAAATATTACGCTATGCAGATGATATCTTACTGTTCTTATTGGAGACAGTGACTTCCTTGCCTGTGGTTCTGTTGGTGTTCTGTGCCTTCAAACTGAAGATACGCAAGAGATACAAATAACTAGAATAAAGCAGTTCTGTACAAGATGGGTGACTGGCCCCAGCAGACGTGCTCCCCCTAGAAGTCATGGTGTCAACAGATAGTTTCCAATACATGGTTATAGAAATAACAAGATGCCCTGACAGGTTTCTGGTACAAAATCTAGGGGTGGTTTATCAAAGGCTTCAGGACAATGCAGACCACTAATGTAACCTCCCCATGTCAATTATGGGTACTGCGGCCCTATTCAAAATGATCGCATTGCTTAAATTCCTATACATCCTCCAGAACGCTCACTGGCCAGATGCCTTCTTTGTTAAAGTGAGGAGGGAACCCCACGCTCCCTCCTGGGATGGTGGGATTCGCCCGAATTGCACTCGACACCTTGTGTAGGTCGTTCTACAACTGCGGCATTGCACTGCTGGACCTCAGATTGTACTGTTGGGAAACTCAGCTACAGGCAGTAAATGAGTTGGGTTGTGCACCTAGAGACCACCCATCAATGAGGGTAGAGAGACAATTGATGGAGAGGAAACCCCACATACAATGCATTTATGGTACATCTTCACAATCCCACCATATCAGGACAGATGAATCCTTATTGTGAATTTAAGGAGGAATATGATCTACATGAATCTCAATACTTCAGATACCTACCGCTCCAACATGCTGTATGTGTCTCGGTCATCCCTGGGGTGGGGGTGGGTGTGGACTGGAAGACAACAGTACCTAGAGGGCAGGATACTCTTGCAGGAGCTGACCACAAAGGACATCTCCCATACTTATCTCACCCTGATAAATAACAGACACAATAACCTTGGTTTCATCAGATCTAGGTGAGAGGTTGACGTAGGCCTCTTGAAAGACGTGGATCGGGAGGCAGGCTTGATGCACTCTACGGAAGTAGAAATTGGATGGAGCCTGGTACTCGCACAGCTAAAAGTCCTCCACAAAATCTTACCATAGACTTCAGTTGTTTAAAATGGGCAGAGCATACTCACCCAACTGTTTGTGATGTGGGGAGGAAGTGGGTTCCTACTTTCATGCAATTTGGAACTGCCCTTAATACCACAGTATTGAAAGGCAGTGACCTCCAGACTGACATCAATATTGGGAATGCAGTTCCTGTGCTCCCCACTTTCTTATCCTCAGTGAGGTGGATTTTCCCAGGAGACCGCTCTTATTCTGTGCATTAGGTTTCATACTGGTGGAGCAAGACATTGCTAAAGAATGAGGTTTCCCCCCTACTCTGAGCCTGAGGCTCACTGGCATGACGTACTGTATGGTAGCAGAGAGAGTGCTGTATACTGTTAGGGGCTGCCCGAACACATTTCTTAAGGTGTGGGGCCCTTGCATTCCTGCTATGGCCTGGACTGGGAAACTGATGGCCGATTGACTACCCCGATGAGAGAGGGGGATGCCCGGGAATGGGGGAAGCCGTACTTACTGCCAGGACCTCAGTCTGTCAGATAAGGGAGATTGAGGAATTTGGAACCATGGTCGATACTTATGAATACCTTTGTTAACATTATCCTTTAAGCTTGCTGGAGCCTCGTTGAGGTTGTATTCTGCAATCCTGTGACTCGTGCAGATTGTATACGACACAGTAGTGAGTTAATGTTGGTATGGTTAGACATGATAAAACCAATAAAAATAATTTTGGGGAAAAAAACGTATATTGGGCATGACCGGATCAAAACTGCATCCTAAAGTTTTGCCTTTTTGTGTATGGGAATCACATTCTCAACTACTGTGACATTTAGAAGATTACATTTGTATGACATTGTTTTTGGTCCTGACCAAGAGGAGCTCTGTTTCAGTGATGTAAAGCATAGCCACATGAACTGGGTCCATAGCTTGCTTAACTTGAAAAGGTGAGTTTGGTTTTGTTGGTATAGATTTGCATGTCGGCTGCAATGGCTTGTTACTGCGGGGGTTATATAGGTTCTGTGCTGAGCTGTTGGACATTTTCATGAGGGAGCTTATGTAAAGTCTCGGGAAGTTAGTTTTTTAGTGTCGCATAGGGGGAAAAGGATCTCTCTCCCTTGTTTTAATGCTTTTCGATGAGTTGGATATGGGGAGCAATATTTGTTGATAAGCTTGTGGCTTTTGATGGGAGTTATGATGAAATGACGCCAACACAATTCCAATATGGCCAGCTCTCTCACAGTCCTTTAGTGGCCTGAGATGGACTCTGCCAAGTTTTCAGCCATTTTTAGCTCGAGCCTAGCGGCAGCTTGCTTGCCTCTTGCTCTGCGAGGCATGCAGTAGTCGAGTGTGCTGTGTAAGCCTCGCCCACTCTCTGCCCATAGTTTTCATTGGCTGGTGTCATTGTCCTTGGTAAATGCTGGCCTCCGATTCCTTATAAAGCTTTTTAGTCCCTCCTTGTTACCGGTTTGTCGCCATTTATTACCGCCCATGACTACTGGACCTTTTACTTGGCTCTGTACACGGTCGGCTTTATCTAGGGAGTCAGCACTATTTTGTTTATGGGGACAATGGCAGATGCTATTTTATTTTATTTGTATCCTGAGCATGGCGCCTGCTTTAGGGACACCACCCTCCGTTTATTTATTTATATTTAACTTTTATGTTGCGCACGGCGTCCACTTCTGGGACACGCACTTTGTTTTTTCACTTTCATAATGAGCGAGGCACCTGCTTCAAAGACACCACGCTCAGTGTTAAAGTAAAAAAAAAAAAGAAAGAAACCGAGAGCTGTGTCCTTGAGTGGCCAAGTTCAGTGAATCTCGACAGTGTGCATTCCTTCCCCCACAGCCAGTTTTTATCCTTGCTACTGTGCGACATTCCTGCTGTTACTGCTGCTTTCCTCTCTCTCAATATACCTTAATTGAAACCAGTGCTTTAACCCTTTCCATGTGTCGACGGCCCCCGGCCATCCAACGTCATGATGGGCGTGTGTGTCAGACGCCGTCCGAACCTCGCACGTGTGGAATTCGCCCACACCGCGGGGGAATCCCAGCTGCGTTCAAGGGGTTAAATGGGCAGGTACTTTCCAGTCCAGAGTACCTGCACTTCTCAGCACTGCTGCTGTACATTTTAAACAGCACTTCTCAGAAGCAAACAGTTACTCTAAATAGTGAGCTCCTGCACTTCTATGTTTCTATTAGACTTGGCATCTTTTGGCGTGTTTCCCCTGAGTTTTTGCTTTCTGCCCTTATGGTTTCGACTCTGTTTTTGCTGGTATAACGTTTCTGCGCGCTTTTCGCACTGCTGATCAGTGGTAAATCGCTGGTGCTCCTGTGGTAAATTGTGTTATGATTGGATGTGTGACTAACTTGTCAGTCCCCAGTAAAGGGCACTGCGGATGCCGGGGCTTGTGAGTCAACCGCTACACGTGGGCCTGCAGCACAGATTGTGCCACCCACGTACGTAGCCCGAAAATATATAAGTGAATGAAGTTTGTTATGCCTGAACTTAGTGTCTAAAGACGCAGCCTTTAGCGAGGGTGCCCTTTTCATTCTAAGTTCATAGAGGCCACTTTTAGAAATGGGTACTATTTTGCTCGGTCATCTCGTGTGGCTCTGTTGAATGTTGACTGCCTGTCTGGTTTTTGGATGACAAATGGCTGGGGAGCAGGGTGGCCCCCGATAGTCTAAGTAAGTCAGGAAAGGGTTACGATGGGGGGAAGAGGGAGGAGATTTCCTTGCACCTCAAAGGACCTGGTCTGCCTCTGACAAAGCCGTCTCCACCTCCTGCCAGGAATTCACGCCAGAGAAGGCCCAACTGGTTCTGGCCGGACACAACACCATCTGCCTGGAAAATCAAAGGATTTTTGTGTACAAATACTGGGTCCCAGACCCCTGAACTTTAGAACTCATCTGGATCAAGAAGACTGCACAGAAGAAGAGACGGAGAAGCTGCTAAAAGGAACGACCGCTTTGCTGCGTGATTTGCTGGGCTGACCTGCAGTGTTCTGCAGTGAAAGGCCTGGACTGGACTTTCTGCAACCGAATTGGTGAGACAAGGGCTTGAGGTACAGCTTGCCCTCTGTTCACAAAGTCTTAGAAACAGCAAAGACTTCAGGGTCTGTGAACCGCAGCACTGGGGACTGTGGGATTTGTGCTGCAACCCGAAGAACGCCACTCGACGACGTCCACGACGACTCTGCGGAACCTGTGTCCTGAAGTCACCGCCGCACCGCGACCCTGCTCTCACCGACGACGCCTGCTGACACAATCACCGAGCCGCTGCTCGCACCGTGACTTGGGGGCAGCGTACCGCATTGCTTCCCGCTGAAGCTTTGGCACAGCAGAGGGCACCGCCGCCACGCTACACCGCGACCCTGGTCTCACTGACGAAGCCTGCAGACATCATCACCAAGCCGCTACTCTCACCACGACCTGTGGGCCCGCACTCTGCACCGCCTTGCTACATGACGACGCTGTGGCCATCCTGATGCCACCACTTCCCGCCAAAATCGACGCCGCTGCTTGCACCGTGGTTCGGGGGCACCCTTCGTAAGTTACACGATGCACCGCCCTCATCCCACACCGCAGCCTTTGCCCACAGACGCCGGTGTCATCGACTCTAGTTCGTCAGCCGACGACAGCGCTTAATCAACGACAACGCCGCTGCTTGCACCATGACGAGCGCCGCTTCCCTCTCGCCCGCGACCATGTTCTCACAGACGACACCATCTGACACCGAGCCGCTGCTCACCCGCGACCGGGGGGCACCGCACGCCACGCCGCTTCGCACCGCAGCACCCGGCGCCTGTTGGCGCCACCGCTCTGGACCTCATCAGAAAGGAGTTCGATCTGCAACACGAGTGACTTCAAGGGCCCCATCGCCCTGCATCTCTGAAACGTACTGTTTGCAGGTCTTCCCGACACCGTAGCTGGCCTGCGACCCTGCGGTCAGCCAGAATTGTTTTTGATTTGTGTGCTCATGACTCAGTGGAAGCCCGGACGGAGCTATCCAGGCAAGGAACTCTTTTTAATCCACGTATTTTTGAACTGTGAAATTTTAGGTATAGTATTGTGGATTCTCATTGTTTTTGGTCTTGTTTTATTTATATAAAAATATTGGATATTTTTCTTAACTGGTGTGGTGTCCTGTTGTGGTGCGTACACTCTCTTGCTGTTGGTTATGTGCAAATGCTTTACACTCTGCCTCTAAGATAAGCCTGGCTGCTCGTGCCAAGCTACCAAGGGGGTGAGCAGGGGTTAATTTAGACGTGTAACTCCCTTATCCTGACTAGAGTGGTGGTTTTGCCGGCTTTGACCCTAGCCTACCAAAAATCCAATTTCTAACAGTTTCCATTTAAGGTAGTGCTTGAAACTGTTTGAATATCAAAGTGGGGAGCAGTGGGAAAACTCAAAGGGGAAAATGCTCACTGCCAAAATAAATGTTTAAATTTACAATGCAAGTGATTTATGAAAGTTGAAAGTTTATTTTGGGAGTAGGTTCGTTTCTGGTGATATTTGTAGTCTATATCTGCAACAATTTCTGTGTTGCTTTGCTTACAGTCTCTCCCCCTCCCCTCTGTGTCCTCTTGAGGTCTTGCTCTGCTGTTGCATACGTCATTGATGAAAGAGTGTATATAGAGCACAAAGAGGACATGACAAGGCCCTGCAATGCAATGATAAAAATTCAAAATGTTTTGGAGACCTCATTTTTTTTAAAGATTCACATTATCATATGTCCAGTGGTCTTATTACCAGAAAATATGAAGTTTGTAGTGGGTCAAAGACATGCATGGTAAAGGGGTATGCGTGGCTAAGGTTACCACCTCCCTCTCCCTGAGCCCTAAATACAACCCGCCCTCCCCATATCCCTAAAAATGACCCCATTTTCCTCACTGAGACCTAAAAACAACCCCTTTAAAAAGTACCCTGAAAACTTCCACGAACCCCCACCTCCCCATAAAACTTACCCTGAACCTCACCACCCCTGAAACCTACCCCGAATCCCACCACCCCTGAAAACTACCCCGAACTCCCACCTCCCTTAAAAACTAACCCTGAAACCCTACCACTGCCCGAACCCCAATCTCCCGTAAAAACTACCCTGAAACCCTACCACCCTTTAAAACTACCCGAACCCCCACCATCCCTTAAAACTAGCTCGAACCCCCACCACCTCTGAAAATGACCCGAACCCCCCTCCACCCCTGAAAACTACCCCATAAAAACTACCCAGAACCCCCACCCCTGAAAATTACTCCAAAACCCCACCCCCTAAAAACTACCCAGAACCCAACACCCCTAAAAATCACCCTGAAACCCCACTTACCTGTCCATGTCTGTTCTCCGACGCTCCTCTCTCTCCGCCTATCCCGAAAACTAGAGCGACTTTGCCGTGGTTAACCCCTTCAGTGCTAATGACAAGGGTAACTCGTCATGTAGTTCCCATTGATTTCAATGGAAAGTCAATGGACCTACATGCATACCCCTTAGCAGCCAAGTGGTTAAGGCAAAGTCATTGTTTGGACAAGCGTGGTTACACTTACGGGCTTCCGGAACTCGTGGCTCTGGCCTCGTTGTTCCGAATGTTTCCCGGGCAAACTAGGTGATGAACTCCATTCTGATGATAACTCATGCGAGGTTAAAATATATTTTGACTGATTGGATCCCGAAAAGATGGACTCCACAAATGCGTAATTTAAATGTCAAACAGATTGTCTCCCCAACTGTCATTTGCTTTCTATCAGGTGCTGTTGTGGTAGGTATTAGTGAAACTTGAGAAATCTCCCGTTCCCCTTACTGGTTTATCTTGGAGTCAAACGGTTTATCAGCATCTGTTGGTGATCTGGGTTCTCCATATAAACAGCATGTCTAAAAGTTAGTGGCGCAGTGAAGAGTGGCATGGAGTGGTGTAGAGTGGAATGACAAAGAGTGGAGTAAAGTGTTGTAGAATGGAGTGGCAGAAAGTGTTGTTTATTGGAGCGGCATAGAGTGCAGCAGCGGCATTGAATTCAGCTGCGTAGAGTGCAGCGGCATTGAATTCAGCTGCGTAGAGTGCAGCGGCATTGAATTCAGCTGCGTAGAGTGCAGCGGCATTGAAGTCGGCTGCGCAGAGTGCAGCGTCGTAGAATGAAGTGGCATAGATTAGAGAGGAGTGGCGCAAAGTGCAGTGTTGCAAAGTAGAGTGTCAGAGTGCAGGGGTGTAGAGTGGCGAAGAGAGCTGTGGCATAAAGTACAATGACAGTGCAGTTGTGTAGAATGCATTGTTGTAAAGTGCAGTGGTTAACAGTAGCGTGGCGTAGAGTGCAATGACATAGAGTGGAATACCGCAAAGTACAGTGGCGTACAGAAGATTGTTTAAGAGTAGAGTGGTGCAGGGTAGAGCGCAGTTGCGTAGAGTGGCATAGAGTGTAATGGTGTAAAGTGGTGTAGAGTGCAGAGTAGATTAGAGTGGCGTACAGTGGCTTGGCTTAGAGTGCAGGGGCATAAAGTTGAGTGTTACAGAGTAAAGTGCAGTGGCGTAGAATGGAGTTGTGCAGGGTAGAGAGGTGTGTCCTAGACTGGAGTGGTGTAGAGGTCAGCGGCCAAAAGTGCGTTGGCATAGAGTAAAGTGGTACAGGGCAGAGTGGAGTGGTGTAAAGTGGAGTAGTCTGGACTGGGGTGGTGTGGTGTGGAGTGGAGTGGCGTAGTGTGGAGTGGAGTGGCGTAGAGTGGCGTATTCAACGGGGGGTAACACACTGCCGTTACAGACAACACATTTTCAATTGAAATGCCCAATACATTTGCAAAGACATACAGTTTACTAATAAAACTATACAGTGCACGAACAAAAATGAGTGGAAATTGCATCACTTAGTGTAATGGTTTGTTTTGATCATTTTACAGTATTTGTTTCCAACACACTTCAGAAATAGCAAAAAATGTGCTTCATTTGTGTTCCTAATTCTGAAATACTTACACAGTTCATTTAAATATTGTGATGAGTTACTCTCCTCCACCAAACTCAATGCCATCCTACTCTGTGCCACTGCACGCTACCCCACTCTGCTCCATTGTGCTGCATGTCACTGCAATCTATGCACCTCTATACTATATTCTACTCTGCACCACTTTAAGGACGCCACTGCTCTCTGCACCACCCTACTTTGTCAGTGCACTCTATTCTGCAATACTCGGCTCTACATCATTTTACGCAAATGCACTCTATAACACTGCACTCTATAACACTACACTCTACGCCGCTCTGCATCACTGCACACCACTCTAATCTAGTCTGCATCACTTCACTGCACTCTACACCATTCTGACACACCTTTGCATTCTACCCTGCACCACTCCATGCCACTTCACTCTACTCTGAAACAATTAATGTACGCCACTGCACCCTATGCCACTGGAAACTGTATGCCAATCTAGTCTGCACCACTGTACTTTATGCCACTTCACTCTAAGCAACTCTACTCTACAACACTCCACGATGCTACAGTCTATGATGCTCCTCTCTGATGCTCTTCTCAGTTAAACTCTACTTCACTCTGTGGCACTGTACTGCACTCTGTGCCACTTCACACTACCACACTGTACTCCACTTTGTGCCACTCTACAACCCTACACCACTCTACGACGCCGTACGGAACTCCCACTTTGCCACTTTACTGCACTGACACTATGCCACTCCACTCAGCAATATGCCACTTGACTTAACAACACTCTACTTCACACCCTCTAGGCCATTCCACTCCCCAACGCTCTATGCCTCTTCACTCTGACACTCGAATTCGCGCTGACAGTCTACTCCGGTCATCTCTCTCTCTCCACAACTGCACACCACTCCATGATGATATAGATATGTTATCTTTCACACTTTTCTCCCGCTCACTACAGCAGGCAATGGTCAGCCTACTCATTCGATGGCTGACTTCACTGTGAGTGATAGCGTTCTGCTCTTTTATAAGGAGCACATCTACATTCGTTTCATGCAATGCCAGGGTCTACTACAGGAATGCGTGCTTTCTGAGGCCAAAGAAAGATATGTCTGCAGTAAGCCGTATACATTTTTTACATTGTATAGGGCCCAGCAGTTCCCCCAACAATAAAGTTTTACGAAATAAAATGACAAAACAAACATTCGTAATGCCAAAAATGCTGCCAGCTAACGTCTGAGCAATTGGCTTTGCCAGTGCTTGTTCTACGTTCCTAGGTTGCTTGTATACCGGTTCAGGGAAGACGTTGCCTGGCCGTTCGTGCTGGATAGTTCCCATTGGAGCAGGGTCAAGACTGACTTGCATATGACAGTCCAAACTGTTGTGGCAGTGTGCAAAATATTGACAAAGATTATCAGTTGCTGATATTAATTCAAGCATTCTATTCATCGCTTTTTGTATACTTTAGTTGTCCTCCACGAGTATTCTCTTCAAAGAATCTGTATAGAAGGAGAGGAGTTGGTGAGCTAAGCATTCTTGTCGCCTATTTAAATGGTTGAGTGAATGGGGTCATCCTCTCTCTATCCCTTTTTGGCACTATTATAAGAATGCTAGCATGACTGCAAGTTGCATTTTGTATGTGTACGCGTTTTGTGTACAGTTGTGGATAAAAGTCTAGTCGAACTTATTTAGCCCTCCATCTATTTTATGAAGGGGAGCTAGTGAGATGGAAACTATTGCCGTCTGGGTTATGTATATTAATTCCCTGATACTGTTCCCATCTGTTAAGAAGTTGGGTTATTTCCAGCAATGTTCTCCTGGGTTTGGGAACTTAGATAAGTGTTGTGGAAAATTGTCTGCAGCAGTTCCCACTGTAGTGCAACAAATGGGGACCAGAACCATTTAAACTGTACAAGAAGCTGTTCAGTGGCTTTTATTTGCATGGAATCTCATCAGGGGTAGACTGTAGTCCAATTATCCAAATGTCTGAGTGTAGGTTGACAGTTTATTTCTCATACTATACACAGATGGACATGAATGCTTCAAAGTATGTGGAGTGCTGCAGGAGTGAATATCACTTTCATTAAAATCTCAAATTATAAAATAATGTGAAAGTTTGAGCTGAGCATAGATAAGGCAGGTGCCAGTCCCTTTTTATATCTCACCCGAGACAGCTCATGTGCTGTTGCTTGCGAGTCATTTTGTTTACTTGCATGGGACTTAGATGCTGCCCTTTGCTTACCATTGGCTGGCTTCACCATCATTCCTTTGCTTGATTCTCTTTGATCAGTGTACCAGCTTTACTTCTTTTTCTTGTTTTTGCTCCTTCCCTGCAGCATGGCCCAAGTGATGCTCCCTTGCCTAGTGTTCTTCCACTGCTCGTGCATTTGGAGCTACTTCTTTTCTTGACGTGGAAGCACTCCATGAGAGTGTATGTTTGTCATGTTTCTTGCTCCTCCCACTGTCTGTTTGCCTTGCCTCTACCCTCCATAACAAAAAAGCGCAATGACGCGACCAGCATTGACCACATCATAGATCTTCTACTTTTTAGGTTTCGCCTGGGGCACGGAGCTTTAGCTCCGCCCCCAGAGAAATCTATTGTTTACTATATGTGCTTCAGGAACGTCCCCCGGCTCCCATTGGCTAGCTCCATAAATGGAGGCTAGCCATTGGGAGCCGGATCTGTCCGTCAAGGCCGGACCAGATTCGGGGGCGTTCCCGTGATTTTTTCGCTCTCCACCTACTTCGGATCGTCATTGCGGCCCCCCCCCGCTGTCCATGCGCCGCTCCCGCCCCCGATGTCCGTGTGCTCGTGGTGCTTGTTCCCCATAGACACCACCTGGCCGTTACCCTCCCGAGTGAATGGCTCCCTTCACGGCCCCAGTCACTGCCCCCTGGCCCGGGGAGCGCAGCGCCCACTATGCAGTATTTGCGCAGGGTGGGGAGGGGTGGTAAAAGGCAGTGGTTGCTGCATTAATGGAGGCGGATCAGTCTTCGCTGCGCCGCTCCCCGGGCGGGTTCGTGTACTCGGCGAAAAGGTGGGGGTGGTCTGTTGCTCTACTCGGGTGTGGAGATGGGGTGGGCGTGGTGTTCGTCTTCAAGATCGTCATCAGCGATCCGGGATTGGCCGGGCGCTTTTCCAGCATCACCGCGTCACCGGGAGCTCGCCAAGGGAGCCGCACAGTGATTGGCCGATCGACCACGGAGCTGACGACATCAGGGTCTCGGCGAAGGGGCCGCGCTGTGATTGGTCGAGCGCCTACGTCGGGACCGGAGAAGCCCTGCCATCAGAAGAAGAGGGCGTCCTTCGGATCGAAGAGGACGGAGCAGCGGACGACCAGGGTAAGAGAGTTTGCCCGATCCCAGCGCAAGAAAGGGGCTAACATACTGTTCTGCCAGGAGCGCTTTGGGGATATTTGATTGTGCAGCGGAGGCGGCAGGAAGCGCTGAGAGCGCGTGGGCCCGTCTTCTCTTGTAACCTGCACGCCCGTCACCCCTTCCTCCTGTGCACTCCCTACCACCCCATGCATTATGCTTGCTCACAACCGTTACCTCTACCCCATGTAACGCCACGTCTGCCTCTGCAATCTGCTCTCATCAGGCATCACCTCTGTTCCCACTGTGAAGCGCTCCGACGCCCCTGGGCAAAGTCCGCGCTACACAAAAATGCATAAACAAATAATAAACAAATAAATATTTAGAAACCAGTGAAGTGTCTTTTCTACCTGGCGTTCCTGCACCTTAATCGGCAGTGAATGAGTCATAGTTACGCGTTGACATCACTCTCTTCTTCTAATGCTGTTACCAACTTGTATAAACAGCACCCAATGCATCCGCATGAATCTCTCGCATGCCCATCCCCATCGCAACCCAACCTGCCCGCCCCATAAAAGACCACCCCTCCCCTGTCCTTCCAGGCCATGCCCTGTGCCTGCCTATCCCCTGCTTCGCGCCTGATCTCCTTGTCATCGCCCCCTCCCCTCTGCTCCTATTGATGTTGTGCTGAGCTCCGCGGCGCCCCCGCACCATCCTGCCGCGCGCCACTGTCCCGCAAGACACCGCCTCGTCCCTTCACTTTCCGAAACCTTTGTTACCCCTTAATTACGAGCCCCTCCCTCCCGCATCGGGTCAAGTCCGGGAGTGGATCCACTCCATTGTCAACTACGCAATGCCCCCTTGCCCGAGTGTGGCACGAGACCTCTTGCCCTCAGACAGCACCGCAACTCAGGCCACAAGGCCTTGGATTTCCTCGCATTCCTCCCTCCCCACCCGCCTTTAGGTCGCCCAGCAGGCACCCCCCACCAGCCCATGCCTGACCCCACCGTCCTGCGCCAGCAAAACAAGGACCCCCAGCAGCCCCCTGTCCCCAGAGGCCTCTTGTGCCGTCCATGGTCAGCTAATATTGCGGGAAGTGACTAACAAACTTCTTTTCCCTTCTGCCATCTCCCTTCTCAGTGTTTGCTCGGCCACCGACTCATTTAACATTTTACTTGCATCGCCCACTCTGCTCGTTTGTCAAGGGTAAACTATTTATGGGTTTACAAGATTATTACAATTACTCTTAACACAAAGCAGCAGCTACGTAAAAGTCGTGTCCAGCAGCAGCACTAGCACCACCACCAGAGGCTTGGGGCTCGGAGCCGCACCATGGTGGACCTGGGCGGCTGCCCCAGGAGACACCTCTGCGAGCCCCTGCCGCCCGCACCCCGGCCTGCTCTGCTGGGCCCTGCTGCTGCTCTGCGCCCCGGAGAGCTCCGCGCTGGCAGACTTCTCAGGTAAGACCCTCTCTGCTTCCCAGCCTGCCCTCTCCCAGCCTGCCCTCTCCCAGCCTGCCCTCTCCCAGCCTGTCCTCTCCCAGCCTGTCCTCTCCCGGCCTGCCCTCTCCCGGCCTGCCCTCTCCCGGCCTGCCCTCTCCCGGCCTGCCCTCTCCCGGCCTGCCCTCTCCCGGCCTGCCCTCTCCCGGCCTGCCCTCTCCCGGCCTGCCCTCTCCCGGCCTGCCCTCTCGCGGCCTGCCCTCTCGCGGCCTGCCCTCTCGCGGCCTGCCCTCTCGCGGCCTGCCCTCTCGCGGCCTGCCCTCTCGCGGCCTGCCCTCTCGCGGCCTGCCCTCTCGCGGCCTGCCCTCTCGCGGCCTGCCCTCTCCCAACCTGCCCTCTCCCAACCTGCCCTCTCCCAGCCTGCCCTCTCCCAGCCTGCCCTCTCCCAGCCTGCCCTCTCCCAGCCTGTCCTCTCCCTGCCTGTTGTCGTGTCCCGGCGGCAGCAGGCAGGAGCGTGCACTGCGTCCCCGAAGTAACAGCCCTAAAGCAAGCAAGAAGTACGCCCCCCTCCCACCAATCCCTGTTAGGTAGTGGAAACTGTCCAAACTGGGGTGCAGACAGCCCCTCTCACCTTTCGGCTTGATGCCACTGCATCAGCCGCACTACTTCCCTACTGACCGTTCGCCACTTCAGCCCCGTCTAAATTACAATTCCTGCTTGTGACCCTTTTGCCTGCTTGTGCTTGCTTTCGTGACCCTGTTGCCTGCTTGTGCCTCCGTGTGCCCCTGTTGCCTGCTTGTGCCTCCGTGTGCCCCTGTTGCCTGCTTGTGCCTCCGTGTGCCCCTGTTGCCTGCTTGTGCCTCAGTTTTCGTGCCCCTGTCGCCTGCTTGTGCCTCAGTTTTCGTGCCCCTGTTGCCTGCTTGTGCCTCAGTTTTCGTGCCCCTGTTGCCTGCTTGTGCCTCCGTGTGCCCATGTTGCCTGCTTGTGCCTCCGTGTGCCCCTGTTGCCTGCTTGTGCCTCCGTGTGCCCCTGTTGCCTGCTTGTGCCTCCGTGTGCCCCTGTTGCCTGCTTGTGCCTCCGTGTGCCCCTGTTGCCTGCTTTTGCCATGTGGGTGTGTGTGGAGGGCTCTGTGTGGCTGTGTGTGTGGGGAGCTTTGTGTGGCTGTGTGTGTGGGGAGCTTTGTGTGGCTGTGTGTGTGGGGAGCTTTGTGTGGCTGTGTGTGTGGAGGGCTTTGTGTGGCTGTGTGTGTGGGGGGGCTCTGTGTGTCATTTGCGAGAGATAAAGCTAGTGGCATTGTAAATGACTGCCATTTATTTATGTTAAAAAAACATAAATAAAAATGTCAAGAGCAATGCCAATAGCTCTAACTTTAACAAAGGCGAAACCATTGCATTGTAAATGCTTGTTATAAGCTTTTAGCCAACTGCAAACCTCAACATAGTAGAGGGCAAAGACAAATCATGGTTGGATGAGATATTCATACCCAACTTGCAGCATAACACTCACTACCCGTAAGCAGCTCATGGCACTATTCACATACATCTTTCTCCCTCTATCTCTAACCTCCTTCCTTTGCTATCCCTTAGAGTTCTTTGCCGCCTCCAATGGCCCCTACCGCTCCATCGTCCACCTTCCAAAGAGCTGCTGTAAACAGTGCTGCACACAATGGTTAGCCTGCCCAGCCATAGGCCCCTAGCTCCCTCTATCCAAACCAGGTCTGGTTTGAGCCTTACCGTCCTCCATTTAAATATTTAAAGCTTTTTAAGGCACTGTATACCACGTGGATACCAATCCACAGTGCAGAGTTAACTTACTTTAGACTGAAACTCATTGGCTTTTGGAGTAAGCCAACATTTACATCTACTGGTCTTGGTTTAATTGCTTGATTTGTCTACCCTAGGAATGGCTTTCATACTCCGAGTTTAATGCCACACATACGAGTATTGGCAAAGCAAGTTGGTCTCATCTTTGCGAGTTATTAGATTCGTCAATGTATTTAGCCATTTGGCACAGTAGCGCTGCTGTTGTGCAACATGGACGAAAGCAAAAAACAAAGCTCTGACACTGCCAGCTTTGGCTGGGTAATAGTTTTTTTTAAATTGGCGGCTGTGGTGGGGGGGAAGGACAGGGGGCATCCTGAAGGGAGGGAGAGTGTGCAACACAGAGTGTAGATGTCTCCTGCAATCATCCATGTTGCACATGAGCCACTCTGCTGTGCAACATGGCTAAAAACATTGAAACAGCCAGTAACTCCTGTAAGTAGGATCTACTGGCTTTGCCAATGCATGTTTTGTGCTGCTTCAATCTGTATCCTGGTTTGATTGCTTTTAGAGTATGCAGAATTCCAACAAATGAAGGCCTGCAGATTTTTTTGGATCTCTGAAGTCGAAATGGTATAGGTTTATGACCACATGTTTATAACTAACCAGTCCATACACTTTCCACTGCGTTTGGGCTTGGAATGTTTAATTGACGTTATTTTTGCAGTTAATCTGTCATGCGTGTTTCTTCTTATAATATGTTACAGGCACTTTACGAGAGAAGCCAAATAAATCAGTAAAAGAACGGGATAAAGCAGGGGAATGGTTCAGTATCTGAGCTGTGTGGGGGAAGTTCCTGTGTTTTTGTAGGAGTACCAAAAAAATGTGCAGTGAGCATTGTGGTTGTGTGGATTGAACTCTGTTACTCTTTTTTTTTTTTTAGGTCTCGTCTATGCAGCGCGTAAGCGCTCCTTTGGAGTGACCTCTTGGAATCACTCCGGACTTTTTCAGAAACTCGTGCATGTACTGCACTGTTTCCAATAAGCACTCGTGCATGTACAGCGCTTACTTTGTGGAAGCGAGCAGCGGCGCCATCTGTTTGCAATTATCGCACCCACGCTTTGGAAACAGAACGCACTGCTGCTTGTTCCCGTAAGGTAAACTCCATGCGTGCTTGTAAGAACTCGCTCTCATCGTCATTCGCTCCCAAGTCTTTCAAGTAAAGGAGGAAGCTTGTTGTCTCGGCGCGCTGTTGGTTGTGTCTGTTTCTCATCTCTGCGTCCGATGATTGGCCAGGACGCTCACGCTGTCCTCCCTAGCCCAGCCTTGGTCTGAGGACGTTTAGTTGTCATGACCTCTGACCCTCCCTCTCTCCCACCCCCGCGCCAAACTCTCTGGCTGCTTTCAGCGCCGGAGACAGCTGTCCCCCACAGCACACGGCTTCATTAGGATGTCATTTCTCTGAACGCCCGCCGCTCTCCCGCTCTAATTAAACCCGCTGGCTCTGCCTGGCACAGGATGGCTTCATCCCGGTCTGCCTTCTGCGCGGGCCTCTGTGCCTTCCTGTCCTGGGAACCCTGCACCCGTGTGGCTGATAGAAGCCCGACCCTCACACCGCAGCGATGCCCGAACTGCCCTCTCATCTCCCTCCCACCTCCAGCGATGCCCCCCAGTTCCCTCACACCCTCCTCCCTCCCGCACGTAAACGGGCCCTTTGGCACTCCTGACGCCTGCATTGCCCTGCCACCTCCCTCTCTCCTCCCGCGATCACGGCAGTGCCCTCCCACCTTACTCCCGCACTGGCCCTTTGGCACTCCTGACACCTCCCTCTCACCTCCAGCGATGGACACAGAGCCCTCCCATCTCCCTCCCAACCCCAGCCATGCCCGCAGCTCCCTCTCACCTCCAGCGATGCATGCAGTGCCCTCCCATCTCCTTCCCACAAGCAGACTGGCCGTTTTGCACTTCTGACGCCCGCAGATCCCGGTAACCTCCCTTCCACCTCCAGCAATGACCTCAGTGACCTCCCTCCAACACGCAAACTTGTCCTTTGGCACTCCTGACGCCCGCATCGCCCTGCCACCTCCCTCTCCCCTCCAGCGATGACGGCAGTGCCCTCCCACCTTACTCCCGCACTGGCCCTTTGGCACTCCTGACACCTGCAGCTCCCTGTCACCTCCCTCCCACCCCCAGCGACGCCCTTTAATGCCCACACATCGCCCGGCAGCATCACAGCGCAGTAGGCTGAAGGTGAAGAGGTTTGTGGAGGGCTGGGACACAGGCTGTGGAAAAGGGCAGACTTCCTATGACGTCACTCCCACTGAGTTAGAAGCTAGGTTCTTGCCTTTTACCAATACTATTATAACAAGTGCTTTACGTGGGTTGAAAAACTGGGGGGGTGTCTCAAAGGGGAGAGGCAGATATAATTAGGCCATGGCATAATACACCTACGTTAAAAATCTGTGCTTAGTATAGTGAGCTGCTGGACTACTATTTTGCTGCTTCTGCCATTGCATCCAGATCTATATTACAACAAGTAACATTCATAACACTTATAAGGTCCCAAAGGAGATCTTTTGGCTATACCAATGCTTGTTCTCCTCTAGAATCTATTTGTGCCGTAGATGTTGTGCCCTTCAGCTTGCATGTTATGCATTTCTGCAGCAGAACCGAGGATGTGCCCACCTGATCTTGGCGGTAGGCCTGGGTCTTCAGTGAGTTTTTTGCTCTTGTGTTCACTCCGCCCAGATGCCCCTAGGGGTGACAGTGCTGTGCTATACAAATGCTGATTGATTGACCCCGTGTTTCTGGGTGCTACCAAGAGCTCACTGCTGTTAGCATGCCAGTCCTGCTAGAGCCTTTGTGCTCCTCTTCGCACCCTTTTCTTTTTGTCGTCTCGTATTCTTGGACTTTAATTAGAAAAATCGGGAATTCACCTACCACTTTTTTAGGTCTCGGCTGGCGTGGGCTGTGCACATGCGCAGTCTCGATGGAGAGATTTTATGATTTAGAGGAGCTTCGGTATCGGGCTTTAAGCCCGCCCCTCTTTCCCATTGGCCGGCGTCACCGTTTATGCTAAACGGTGGCCAGCCATTGGGAAAGAGGTTTCTCTGACATCGACTTTTCTCTTTGTCAGATGCCCCAAGTCAGACGGGCTCGTCTGACTTCCTCCCGTCGTAAAAGCTTCCTTATCTTTATGGGGCCATGTGTTTCAAACACATGGCCCCATAAAGACAAGAAATCGGCAGACCGTGCTTGTTTCCTTTCCGTCCATCATTATTTGTATTCTTTGTTTTCTTTGCGTATGCACTCAATTTGCCTTTTAACTTATTTTTTTTTGTCATTTTAACATTTTTGCTTTCTTTCTGTCACCCTTTTAGATTTGTTTTGCATCTTTTTGTTCTTACCTCATACCTTTCCATGTTTATTACTTCTTGTTGTTTCTTTCTTCTCGACTTTCTTTGTGTATTTCCTTCCTTCAATCTATTTTTTGTTTAGCTTATTTCTTTCTATTATTTCCTTCGTCTTATTCTCTTTCTTGTTGCATTTTTAATTCCCTAGTTTATTTCAACTTGTTTCTTTCTTTCTTGTTTTTGTATTCTTTTAGTTTTTTACTGTTTTAGTTCCTTGTTTTTATTCGTTCTTTCTTCCTTTGTTTGTGTGTGCATATACACACATATATATTTATAAATGCACAAGAACGCATCCAGTAGTGGGTTTTGTTGTTTTGAGAGGTGACCGCGAGACACACTGTGTGCCTTGTAGTTATTACACTCGGTGTAAAGTCCCTTCCGTGAGTGAGGGTAAGAAAGCCCCCGGCAGCCTGTCGGCAGCATCAGACAACACGCACCGCATGGATCCCGCGTCAACACAACGATGACAAGAATCGACAAAGATTCTGCTCCGGCGCGGCTTGGAACACAGCTGCTGATATCACCCTTTGACAAAGATATTTAAATCTAGTTTTTGTCACATTATTTACGCGTAAAAAATCTTGAAAGGAATATTGTTTTTCCAGCAAACAGTCGATCAGAGTTAAATGGGCGCGCGCCGCGAAGCCTCCGGTGTTTTGAGGTCACATCGCAGAAGGGTTTTTACCTTCCCGTTGTACCCACGAGCGCCGATGCCCCGTGTGCCTTGGTGAAGGGGGCGGCCCCAGAGCTGACCCACCCTGCCCCCCTCCACCACACATGTTATTTTGGTAAAAAAGAAGCTCCCGCGGGTCCTTTACGCAGCCGGTGATGGCTCATGAGAGCCACTGCCCCGTCCACACGTGGAAACGTTTTTTGGGGGTGATTCCCACAGGATTATTGCACAGCACGTAGGGTTGGGGGCGCACAACACCGCCTCCCCCGGCTCATGGGCTGGCAGCGGCCACCGCTCACGTTAGTGTGCCGGGGCAGTGCGGGCTCCGCCTAATGATGTGGGGGGGGGAGAGAGAGAGAGAGAGAGAGGGAGAGACAGAGAGAGACCGAGAGAGACAGACAGACGACGGGTCTGGGCTCGAGCTAGCACCTTCATCAACTGCCCATTACTACACCCATCACCACCCAAGGTGCCATGGCAGATGTCAGCGCACTGACGTCATCCCTCCCCAGCCGGCTTCATGTCAGGAATTCGAAAACAACTTTTAAACAAGCATTTGCAATAGGTATCGCATTATTAAAGTTTGAGCTATTGGTGTTGCATTATTTAGCGATGCCAAGAGCTCAAACTTTAATAATGCGAGACCTATTGCATTGCAAATGCTTGTTTTTTTAGGTTTCCTATTCTGTGTTCAACGTGTTTGAGCCTGAAATATTACATCGGTTCATGTATGCATATTCCCTAACTTGGAGATGTTTAGTGGACAGGTCAAAATTACATCATGTTTTTTGTAGTTTTTTTTAATGACTTTGGGTTTCTTGTGTTTATTTACTAACCGCACTAAACATCTTGCAAGTCAACGAATGTTTTATGCACCCATCCTGTATCTTCTTATTTACGAATGGTGTGGCCTTTCTTTGGGGTCAGCATTAGATGCCTTCTGTGGTTTGCGCTGGTTTCTTAATTCACTTTGTGCTGCAAAGCCCATGTACTGAAGCGTAAGGAAAGTTTTTGGATGGTTTGCAAAGCCACTCATTTATACAAGGTTTTGTGCTAATGCCAAGGCTGCAGATACTGTGTGCCAAGCGAGGAAGCGATTGACATTCCTTCAGCCTCCTCTCTGGGGTCTGAATGGCGCTTTAATAAAGGACAGTTCCAATTTGTCTATGGTATTTTGTATTTCGTCAGTAAGTTCATGAAAAGGAGGCACCGGTTTCTTACTTCCACACATGGTTCCTTGTTCTTGGATCCCTCACGTGCCTCCACATGATGGCTTTCACCAGTATCTGAAGATGCGCATTCAAGGCGCATTCAAGGAGTGGTGAAATAGTCCTCACTTTTGCAGCACAAATCCTATCAAAGTTTTACAGTCGCGAGATCTAGTGCTGCAAGGTTTCAGGAAGACATTTCACCTTTTAACCTCTTATCCAGAACAGGAAACTCACTATTTTGCAGGGGTGACTGCGTTCTATTTGGGGTGCAGGAAAATGAGTTTCGTTCAATAAATACCATCCGTTATTTAACTGTGTTGTAATGAGTAACGTGACAGTGTACCGAATAGTTTGCCCGTTTTTTTAATTTTAATTTATTGAGGGGGTGTTTCTGTTCACTTCATTCAGTTATGTTAGCCAGTTTTAGTAAATGTGTTTTTGATTCTTTTTTTTTTTCTACACCGTTCACACGATTGACTGGAGGAAGTTCTTGGAGGCAGGGATTTAAATTTAAACCATACATTTAATTTTGGGGAAAGGGTCCGTCTGGACTACTTTTTAGTATGCCTCTCCACAGCATCTCATGGTACATTTTTCTCTGAGATTTACTCTGAATTTTGGGATCGTTCTGAAGAAATTTCCTGATCCATCGCTGGTTCCTTTTTCAAGGTGCACTAACCGTGGCCCCTTTACATGGATATTCATGTTAGGATCTGTCCTGCTTAGATCTCATACCGTTTCCTAAGTTCAATGAACGTGCTAAGGATTCTAGAGTCTGTTTTCCGTCTATAGCCTGATTCCAAACCGTCTTTGACCACCATCAGTAACCTAGTTTGCAGACATGTTCAACGTTGCTGCCATTTTCATGCTCATGACTTCCCAAAGACCCCTATAATGTCCTATGAGTTCTTCGCCTGTTTTCGGCATCACCTTGGGCAGCTGTCCTGTGCCTGTACTGTGTCGGGATGGTATTCCGACCTCCACATCTCTATTGCAACCTGTTGCTTTTGGTGTGAGCTGGCTGAACTGATCACGGAAGGCTGCTGCCATCAGGAACGCCTGCCTCCTGTTCTCTTCAGCTTGCTTCCCCGTTGAAGCCGTGAGCTGGGCCAGCTGGTTGAGTTCTTGTTCCTTACTCTGCAGTGCTTAATTTGAGCAGGTGCTCAGCACCTGCACTTCTTTCACAGGGCCGGGGCTACAATTTCTAAACCTGCAGGTGGTGGTCTCAATATTAATTGTTCAATTCAAAATAAAAAGAATAACATACATTGCATGGTGACTGGCTGGTAAATGTTCATAGGCAGGCCGGCATACGCCTGTCCAGGCAGGCATGATTGTGTACCACCACGTTAGTGATGATGTCATCACACTGATCACAAATCCAAGAAGTCATCCACAAACTATGGCTTGCATTCTATTCCCCTAGTCTGCTGCACCCTGCCACTGTCTGAGCCTAAACCTCCCATTGGATAATTGTAGCTGGGGGCTGGCTCATGACGGAGTTGAGGCAAGGAAGCTGCAAGAGCGCATTTGTAACTTGGGAGTGAGGGCTCTTGAGGAAGAATAAATGAAAGTAAGTGTTGACTTTCCACTTGTTGCGTAGCCAGAGTAGCATATCCGACAGCCCTGCATTCCTGCTATCCTCAATGTGCTCGATCTAGCTGTGGCCCAACACAACTTTTGTGCGCCATGGCGTCGCCAGTAGAATCTGTGCGCTGCACCCCAGCATGGTAATTGCTGAGCGTGAGTGAGTCCAGTAGGCACCACAGCCATACTTACCGGCATTGGCAGCATTACTGCTGGGGACAATGCCTGTGGTGTAGCAGGCAGGATCACAGCAAGCTGAGCAGTGGATGCCGATGCTGTTGCCATCCCTGGACCTACTAATTGCAGGCAGCACTAGCAGTGACATGACATGCTGTGCTCAAGCAGCCGCCTGTTCCGCAATAAACCCAGTCATACCACACTGATTAATAATATATGCAAAAAAGCATTTTCATTTGGTGTACATTTTGTTTTTGCACTCAGTGTAGGTAAGAAAGTAAAACACGCCATCTTCCGCTTCTTTAGGAATGACAACAGGAAAAAGCAGAGTTCAAAATAGCAGGGACATGTACAGGCTGACGACAGGGGTCACAGGCAGCAGCAGTATTAGAGATGAGAGACAGCAAGAGTAAAGAGGAGAAGAAACAACAAGAGAGGAGAGAGATAAAACGGAGCAAAGTCGAAGAAAAGGAGGAGAGCAAATCAGATACAAAAAAAAAGCAGCCATGATGTGAAGAAGAGAGCATTAAGAAGAGAGAAGATAGAATGAAAGGATGTAGAGGACAGGACAGAGGAAAAAAAACAGACAAATGATAAAATGGAGCAACAGCTAATCACTGCTAGAGAGTGATAGTAAAGAGCCAAGATCGAGGGGAGAGAGAGCAGAGCTTGAATAAAAGTGAAGAGGAAAAAGGGCAGGGCTAAAATGAATAGAGGGTAAATCAGAAATACAGGGTGTGACAAAGGTGATAGAAAACAATTAGAGAGGTGAGTGGATAGACTCTTAGAGCAAAGACTTAGGGGACAGACAACAGATCAAGGTTATAAGATAGAGACAGAGACAGAGACAGTGAGAGTGTTGAAAGTGGGGCTCACCGGAGGAAGACTTAAGCAGTGGCCTCCGTGGCAACATTTTCAGCACCTGCACTTCTTTTTATTTTTTTTAATTTTTACAAATTAAGCACCTGCCTCGTCTGGTCACCCTAACAAAGAACTCCCACACTTCCTAGGTCTGTTGGTCCTTAATGGTTTTTAACTCCGCTTGGAAGAGCAGGGCATGTTTCAGTCCCATCTCAAGGAATCTTATCTTTACCACCAGAAACAAACCTGTCAGATGTTGCACTGCTATTGTATAATATGGATATATCAGCCCTTTTTGATTCTCTATTGTAAAGTGCTGTTGTGTCCTGGCTCTCCTCAACACTGTGTCTCTCTTTAAAGTGTAGCAATTGGGCCACTGCCGGTCACGCCCCAGTGGTCTCTGATTCCACTGAGAAGAAGAGGGACAGCTTCTGCTCTGCAACTAGTTCCAGGAACCAGGTCTCCAGATGCTCTCTCATTTCCCAGCCCCCTGTGCCCTCACGTAATAATAATAATAATCCACATTTGTATAGCGCACAATCACCCGTTAGGGTCTCTAGGCGCTGGGGGCCGTCGGGAAGATTAAGCAAGCTATTGCCCAGAGTCGCATGGTGCTGGGCTAACCTGCCGCCGGAGCCGGGGATCGAACCCTGACCCCCAGATTCCAGCGTCAGTCGCCCTGGCCGCGGCGCCACACCTCTCCCAATACGTAGGTGCACAATGTAGATATTACTGAGTCTAGCCCTATCTTCAGCCTCCTCTGCCCTCCAGGAACAGCACCATTTCCGTTAAGCCTATAGCTGTTGGCACACCCCTGATGTTTGAGGACAGGTTCTGGACGGGCCTGCTCGGTCTGGGTCACTCTGCTGGCTAACTTCCATTGATCCTCCCCTGCATCTCTTTGTCTCCAGTGCCTCGCTTGTTGTGCCAATTACCCACAGGTTAGAATCTAGATTGGTCAGCATGGTTGTTCATGCTGCCTTTTGGGGATTGTTCCCTCACCAATGTCCTTTCTTGCTACCTTAGTGCATGGTCATTTCTGGTCCCCGTCTGCGGCTCTGAGGTCGTCTTGTGTGACTTTAGACCTTCTCATCAGCAGAACCATCCTGGATCCAATATAGGCTTAGTCATGCTGCAGCAGATGTCGGTGGAAACAGACAGTCATGCTTCGATCTACATTACCCCTTTCTGGGGCCAGGTAGTTGTGCTGTTTAGAAATTCCTTTTACATTACAATTGTTTCTGTGGTGCACTCATCACTTTTCCTCAGAGATAATATTCTCTCTAACTACATGTTAGGACAATCATATGCTTGGCCAACGTTCTTGATGAATGTCGTTTTGTCGACTCACAGCTGGAAATTATTTCTTTGTTTTTGGAGCTAATAATGTTTTCTTGAACCTCACAAATAACAAATATGTTTGTGAAATTGTATTTAAACTTTTGAAGGGGAAAATAATTCTGCTTTTTCTCCATATCCGATAAAATATAAACTGGTGTAAATTGATTGCGGTGTCCCTTTAATGGCGGACTACGCCCAACTTTGTGATAATCGTGTCGCAGCTGCTGTTGGGAGTTTATTTTCTGTGTGCGCCTTTTTTTTAAATTGGGGATAGGATTCCCCAAATGTATGCTTTAGAGAGGGGAGACTTGCTGGATGAGGAATACCTTGGTCGTCTTAATGCTCTGGGACTTAACCTCGCTGTCTTGGAAGGCACACTGTGTTCAGTCATTTACTTTCCAGGCACAATGTGTTCAGTCTTTTACTTTACTTTCATTTAGACAGGATGCCAAGAATAAAAGGATACTATGACATAAACTTGCAGGTGTTTTTTTATTTTTTTTATTTTATAGAATTGGTTTGGGACAGCAACACTTGGAGAAGTTTGATCAAATTCACAGAAAACTGTGTCATAAAAACATTGTTCAGAGTTTTCGTGTGGTGAATTACAGTAGCCATTGTTTCAAGGTGTCGCGAACCTTCCTCTATAATGAAGGGGCGTGTCGTCAAGAACTTTCTAGATGCCCTTATTACGTGTTCGTGTTAAAGGTTTATCGAGGTGGTTATGCCTGGCTTAAAGATGTTCCTTAGGTCGCAGGCGTGAGCTTGTACTTGTTGCTTGCTCTCTCAGACAGAATTGGTCTTAGGAAGTGTTCATGTGTTGTAAATACCCTGCACACTCACTCGTATTTAATGCATGCCATCAGTAGAAGTTACATACACCGCGTGGGTGGAGCGCCCACTCCGTGTACAGTCGTTTACTACACCAGATTTCAGTCCTCATAGCTAAAACTGATGTTAAAAGCTCACGCTCTTAGCGGCCTCTGGGGCCTGGGTGGGGTTGGAGGAGGATTCCGTCTCCATCTGCTTTGTTGAAGAAAACAGTGGAGTTCGAGCCGACCTGTCTTCTTGCAATGGAAAATGTTAGCTGGCTCGCCATAAAGCTCTGCCGAATCTTATTGCAGCCTGGCTGCAGCCATTAATAGGCAGCCCGTGTATGGGTTGCTGGGGAGAATGTTCTAGGGAGGCCATCATCTAGCTGGTCATTTTTTTTATTTTTTATTTGGTTCTTTTTTCTCCTTCATAAGTCGTGTCCCACTAAACATGAGAAAACGAGCAGCTGCAAATTCAGTAGGTTTGGCGTTTGCTGTCAGTCTTTTGGATCGTTAATGTTTTTGGTTGTTTTTCCTTATTTTGTAAAATGTTACTGTTGGGTTAACTGCTGGGCCCTCGCCAATACAAATTAAAACATTGGCTAAAAGCGGAATGTTTTTGGTCGTAATAATCATGCTTTGCTATAATAGTTCTTTGCACCAAAGGGAAGTGCTTTGTGTGAGGATGGGCTCTTTGTGAAAGAGCAGAATGACATCATTTACAGTGAAGTTAGCCAGTGGCTAATGAGGATTCATTGTCCCATGCCGTATGCTGCAGTAGTTGGAAGATAAAAGTGAATGACACAAGGACAGACCAATAGATGAAGTATGAACGCTCCAAAAAGTAAGTCTATTATTAGTATAATTTCAGTAAAATCAAAAGATCTTGGCTAATACCAAATCTAAAAAGATTCAGGATGAGTTTGATTTATTTTTCCCTAAAGTGCAACAACTGTGGAAAGCTTGCGATCATTTAAAAAAAAAAAAAAAACATTAATTTAGCACAGTTTACCAGTAGGGTGCTGGCTTCCAGCTTTGCCAAGGGATATATATGTTCATGACCAAATGTGGCACGTACATATACTGCGATATCTAAGCCACATTCATAGGTATGTGCAAGTACTGTGATTTTGGAGCGTTCACGCAGCGCTTGGCTATTGATAATCGATCCAGGGGACGCTTTATTATGTGGTACATGTCAGTGCTGATTGAATGACGAAAAGGACGTTCGCCATTGGATGAGGTGAGGGTTGTTTTCCTTGCTGTGTTGATTGTTCATTTCAGAGATTAACATTACTTTGAAACTGTGCTTCACTGGCATGTGAGGTAGTAGACTTAATTCAGTGCTGTGGTAGGCGTAGCGTTGATTTGGAGAATTGAAAGTGGGAAAAGGGGTGGGTTTTCAGAAGCTTGTGTTATTTTAACATGATATAAAGGTCCGTAAGCACGAAGGCAGCAATCCCATACTGAGCGCCAAAATTATCTTGGGCACTTGTTCCGTTTGAGTGGTTTGGACAGGTTTCAGGCTCGCGTTGTTTTGAGGCTGCAGGTATTTTGCATTGCACATTACCTCACAGCGTTCCTGTGTCACTTTGCATTGCAGAGTTTCATCTAGGGTGGTGTTTTCGTGCTCTCATGTTGGAGCAGGGAATTCTCCAAGTTGATGTTGGGTATGAGCCAAGTGAACGCGGAAGGAGCCAGCTGCGTTGAAGCAGTTGCTGTTTTTGGCGAGAAGTCCTATTTTGGCTTTGTAGTAGTATGTAAGCCTCTGCTGGGGCGATCCTTGTTTTGTGCTCTGGCTCTGCGCACCAAAGAGGAAGGAGGTCTATGGAGGAGGGAAGCAGTGGCGGGGTGCGCTATACAGTTCAAGCAGCTGCGGAGAGTGGTTCCAGAGGCTAAGGCCTTAGTTAGATAGAGGCTGTGTCCTGCTTTGATTTCTGAGAGACTGTTTAATGATCGGATCAAAGTGAGAGTCGTTCTCTATGCCAGGCCATTTTTAGTCCGGAATACTAATTGTATTTGAAATGACCACCCAGCGGACATCACAGAAGAGGCCATGGAAATGGCGCTTCCTTCCATAAAGGCCAGTTTTCCTTAGGTGTTTCACTACTGCCGAAAAGCATTAAAATGTCTTTTCTGTTCACCCTAGATCAACTAAAACCCATATCTGCTAGATCCTCAATGATGTCCTCTTCATTTTTAATCCATACTTAAAAAATGAGTCCGCATGACTGACACACAACCATTTCTTGCTTATTATTAGATATCTCTCATTTTGCAATTTTGAGATAATTATAATGTATGTTGCTATTCATCTAGATTCGTACAAGGGGTGTTTTATGCTTAAATATGAATTTCTAGCCTCTGGATAGCTCATGTATTTGCTAAAGATTTTTAACTGTTTATACTGTGCTTTTATTATTGCTATTGCAAATGGGATAAAGAAAATGTGATCGATTGAATAACTCGGCATGTTTATCTCTATCCGTTCTTTACTTTGTCTTGGAAGTCAATACTGATGTGCACAGCACTATCTATATAAAAGACACACTATAACAAGAAAGTCTTCAATACGTGCTAACAGACAACACTGTGGGCTCATCCATAAAATTATTGTTACTTTAACAAATTGTTTTATGTGGGTCGCCCACACACAAAGCAATTTGTTCCTTAAATTTACTCAACCTTGTTCTATTTTAAGAACAGCTTTTTACCTGCCGTATCAGCGAATAGGATTATAAAATCCATTTTTTTCAGAGTGGGTGTGTGAAATTTGCTTAGTTACATTTAATCTTTTATTTTTAAGTGGAATAAAAATCTGCAAATTGGGAGTATTTTGCAGGACAGTTCACTTGCTAGCAAAGTTTTACTAGGGTGCCAAACTCCTAGCTTTGTAACATTTGAAAATTTAGCAAAATTAGAATTTCACTCATCCCTAGTTTGTGTGCCTAGCCCTAGTGGCAAATAGCACTTGCAGCTTGGCTCTGCAAATAAGTCTAATCGAGACACGTTTAGAAATGCTGTGTGATGGTAGAAATCAATTTAACGTCTAAAGGTCCGTTTAGGCTGATGGTCTTTAGATGGTTCTTAGAGCTAGATAGCCAAAGGCTTGGATCGAGGGGGGGTTGAACTTTTCCCGGGGTGGAGGGGGGGACTGATCAGGATTATAATGGCAAATATTACATGACAAGCAACACAAAAATTGTATTCAAGCACCTTTATTCTTTCTGGTCTGACTTTCTGGTCTGGCTTGACAGACTTTTACGACAAGTATGTGAGCATTACTAGAGAGGGGCGTTGACTCTGCCCACGTTTTGGGACCCAGGAATACGTGTTTTGTTCGGAAAAAAGTTATGTGCTTCCACAAAAAAAGTGCTTGCCCTACACACAGCTGTGATCATTGTGTTTATAATCCATCTACCTGAGAGTGGACTTTCAGGGGCACACACGACATTTGGATGCTATTAACTAGACAATGTACAATGTTTTTCTCTGGCAGCAGCACCGATGAGAGCAGGGTAGTCATTAACCTGCATGAATGTTTAGGTCTTGCTTGACACGAAACAGTCATGTTACCTTTTAACGTAGACCAATATTATTCTACAGTTCTTTGTTTCCACACAAATACATATCCATTCCCATGCTATTTACTTGTTATGCCTCAAATTACCATACAACAAGCCAGAACTATTGGGATTGTAATTTCTTGTTTAAAGTATGTTTTTTGTTTCCCTTAATGGCTTTTAGTTGCTATAAACACCTAGAATTTAGTGCACATTCTTTAAAGCATGAATCCATACCTAGAGGCAAAGTGGTGGTTTTGAGGTTTACATACCAGCAGTTTGTTGGGATGAAAATATATACCATCTGCTTTGTGTTCACATTTGCAGCATTAAAACACAATCTCATATCACAGATGAGGATATGGAATCACTTTGTCTTGTGACATTGCTATTTCTATGACTGCTTTAATCCTCAGTGGCTTTGTGGATCAAGGGGAGGATAAAGATAAGCTGGTCTCAGCAGTTTAATTTCCTGGTGGGATTTAGTTATCCTTGCATGAATCATTTTTTGAGATGGGGCAAGTAAAATATAGAGCTTGGCCATAAGTTACAAACCCAAAATCAACCTGCAACTACTCCTAAAAAGCTTAAACCCCCCCTAATACCTTAGCCCAGACATTCACTTTTTTAAGAGCTCTGTGATGCCTCTCACATTCATAGTACCTCCACAATAGCAGGCCTTCCTTTTGAAAAGAATCCCACCGCGAAGACTGAAAATTCAACTGGAAAAGTGTCTCTGGGAACTTCCATGCATACCAAAGATAGGAGCTAGAACAGGGGCTAGTTATTCCAGAAACTTCCTGGTTTCTGCTGTTTGCATCTTGAGGTAAGTGCTTTAGTGTGAGATTCCCGCTGGGCTTGATTCACCCAAGGGGGATTTCCCCAAATCACACTGGGAGTTGATTTGAGGGTCTGTGATGGGATTAAGGAAATGTCAATTCTAGTTGGCTAGGTATTATCCCCAAGTGTTCATTAGTTATAGAGCATCGAAGGTGCCCCATGCATTGTCTGGCTAGGTAGGTAATAGAAGCACATAATGGAAACACAAAAGAATACTTTTCCTGTTGCAGCATATTTGTGCGGATGCTTAATAAGCATTGCGTTAGAGTCACTGTTGACATGTTATACCTGAAGATGAGGGCAGTTTTGTTTCCAGTTTTCAGGTCAATGGCACTTTCTTTTTCGAGTTGGCCATCCTGTTTAGGAAAGAGGTACCTCCCAATAATAGCCAGAGATCTGTAATTCATACACTATGTGTATTTTAACTTCGCTCCAACCACCACCAGAGTGCTGAACTCACAGCAGATGCACCCGTGCGTGAGGGTGGTACTCACGGAATGTATTTCGCTCAGAAAGAATGTGGGGCACTCACGGGGTATGCAGTTTAATCCTTTGATTCCAGCAAACGTGTTTCGGAGATGATGCCTTTATCAATGCTTTCTAATGAAACTAACCACTGTACGCCAAGTTCATGCCTTTAAAAATGTCCCAATTATGCTCTCAATGGTAGTTTCACACAGTGAACAGCAACGCAGGACTTTCCCTTAGGATGTTTGCCTTCATGGTCGCCATAATGGCGTGTTTTTCCATTACCTTTTCAATAGCAGCCTTCGTATACTTTCATTTGCGTTCTCCTTTGTTGGTTATATACCTCCATCAAAATTAATTCCTTCATAGCCAGTCAGAATACCGATGGCATATTAATTTTCTTAGCATCCAAAAATAATTTGAGAAAGACTTGTCCCGCTGCTTCATACAGCGTGCTATAATACCCCTCGCTTGCCGCAATCCACAAAATTCAACCTGCAGGAGCTCGTTTATATAACTGAGCGTCCTCGAGTTTGGATATCTCCGCCCAAGACACAGAAATTCCTTTTTATGCAGCGGTTCATGCACTTCCTTAAACCTTCGCTCCAACCTCCACCAGAGTGCTGAACTCACAGCGTGTGCACCCGTGCGTGAGGGTGGAACTCGCGGTTGTATATTTCATACAGGTTTTTGGTCCATGGAATGGATTTGAAAGAAGTCCAAGATGCAGCACATCAGCAGTACAGGTAGGTCTGCACTGGATTTCTGGGTGGGTTGTATTTTCTGCTGAACTGAGCCATCCGAGAAAAACACGCCTCAAAAAAGAAGCATGACCCACGTGTCTCTTCACCTAAGTCCCAACTTCCCACTCATACCTAAAAAAAAATATTGTGGGAAGCATAAAAATAAACCACTCCTTTGTCAGGAGAGAGAATAGAGAGGAATCAAAGAATTTTAAATGGTAGGAACACAAGAATGGTTTGATAAAGGGCCTTTTCCTTTCAGAGTAATCACAGGAGTCAGACACTGAGAAGGTGGTGGAAGAAGGTCATGAATCGCATGTCGCTCAAGCAGCACACAAAGGGAAATTTATTTCTAAGGACTTGCTACCTAGTTTGGCCACAGTCTAATATAATATGGGATTGCCTTCCTGGTACATCTAATAGTGAATTAAAGGATTCAGTAGAGGGATCAAGGTAGAACATATCTTTCCTTTGTCATGTCTCTATTGTAATCTCTCTTTGATATGAATATAGAGAATTCCTGGACTGCATCAAGGTGGACTTTTATCTTCATAGTTGAGTAGTTGTATGCTGTACACATGTAGGCCTGACATCAAACAATAGCCTTTTCATCAATGGAAGAAAATGTGAATGACGTACTAACAGACCAGTCGACAAAGACAGCTGGCTGAAAGTAAGAATATTATGTATATTTTATTGAAATCAAAAGGTCTTGGCCAACGCCAGACCTAAAAAATATGTTGAAGAACGACTTGTCCCTCAAGCACTGTGGCAAGGAAGAGCAGGATTAAGAGTTCTGAAGATCACTAGTAAGTAATTGAAGCATCCAAGTTCCCTAGGTCTTGTTGAACAGGGGCGGCTCCTCCGTTGGATCAGAGGAGCGTTGCCCTACATAAATTCTCCCCAAACCCCTGAAAAATAAAATGGTAACTTATTACCATTTTATTTTTCTTCCCCGTCCTGAACAGAGCATCAGGATGGGAGTGGGGGCGCTGCTGAGTTACAAAAGCATGTCACTCAACAGGGAGGAGGATGGGCTTGTATGGCACTGTTTAAAGTGTGCATGTGTTTTTGCCAGCCGTCTTTAGACTACCAGCCACAAATGCGTACTTTAAACCGCTCTAACCCAGCTGTCTTAAGACAGCTAAGTTAGAACAAGCCATAGCCTCAACATCGCTGTGGAGCGCCGAGTGAGGCTGCTTGCTCCAATCAGGGCGCTGCTCTCATGCTGCATGAGAGCAGCGCCCTGATCGGAGCAAGGGAGTTGCTGCTGCCAGTTCCGTCGGAGATAAGAGGACTGGAGGAGGACGTTTCGTTCAGGTAAGTTATGTTTTAATTTTATTTGGTTCGCTCGCGCACCGGCCCGCCCCCCGGAGAAGCCATCCGTCACTGTTGTTGAAGCAACAAGAACCTCTAAAGATCTTACCCCATGGCATCTGTATAATAAAATGGCATTCCGTGACTTAATGTACTAAAGTATCAAATCGGAAACGAAGTCCAATAATATCGAAACGTACAGTAGCACTGAAATTAGCAAACGTTAAATTTTATAATAAAGGGACCAACCGTTATATGTCAAAAGCATGCAAACACACAATTGTCAAGTTATTCTGCTTCTGGTGGCAAAAGTTCCAGCTTCTGCTTTTTTCTGTATGAATTGTGATCTGCAGAAATGAGATATAGCAGCATGTTTAATATTTGCATGCTTTAGGTAATTGTAGGAAAAAAACGGAATCTATGTATTCAGAGCTACAGCTGTTTTTTCTAGTCTGATTTGTATTAAACTGTTAGTAATCTATTTTGCAATAAACCGCTAAATGCTTTTTGGGGTGTTTTCTAATTCTGTACTACAGATTGTATTATTAATCTTTATGTCTGCAAACATCCTATCTCTTTCATATGTAGGAGCAACACACCAAGGATTTAAGTGGTTTGTGAAAAGGGTCAGGGTGTGACCATGTATTTGTAATAAATAAAATACCCATTGCCATACATTATAAGGATTTTGCAAGTCACATCGGAGTTCATCGACCATGTTCTTGTATATGCAGTCATGGAACTCCTCAGTGACTTGAAATATTCCTATAATGTATTGCAGGGATTATGTAATCCATTACGTAATAAATTATATATCTAGTTAGAAACCTGCAGTTGTATTGGCCTGGGTGTGTGTGTGTGTGTGTGTGTGTGTATATATATATGTGTGTGTATATATATATATATATATATATATATATATATATATATATATATATATATATATATATATATATATATATATATATGCGCTGTAGTCCCCTATAACGAAATGACTAGCTGCTCAACTGTAACAAGTGCGTTATATCCTAATGACTAGCTGTAGAGCTAGCAACCAAGGTGAAAGGCGGGTCACCAAGCATAATTGTAGCTGCATTGTAAACAAAGCAACACAAACTGGCGTTTCCTTCTTCTGGTCATTTCTTTTTCTCAAAGGAACAGTGATGAGCAGAAGGGATAGTTTTATGGGAAGGTGTGTATTTCTTCCACACTGAAGGTCATTACAAAAACAATTGAACATCTGCATTTAACTACACATTGTAAGCCCCATAATGTTTTGTTTTTAATATGACTTACATTAAACTGATTTGAATATCTTTTTGCAGCAACCTGCTAATTGATATTTTATTTCTCACTATATTCTGCTTTTATTTTTGGTGCCTGCCTCGTTCATATGAAAGAGCAAGCCACCAAAGATTCAGTGGTTTGAGGAAAGGGTAATTGTGTGACCATGTATTGTCAGGAATAAAGTACCCGCTGATATATATTTTAAGTCTGTTACAGGTCACAGCGGAGTTCCTTGACCTTATAAGAGAACTCTGATTTTGGCCTAACTCAGCTATATGGTCTCGAAACTCCTCGTTGACTTGCAGTATCCTTACAATGTGAGCCAAAGGGTACTCCTTACCCCACATACATACATGGACTAGTACTTTTACACACCTCATCGGGGCTTCTTTTACTGATTTTAAAAATGTGAAAAGCTGAGTTGACCTGACAGGATTTAAACCTGTGACCCACATTATACCCACGAACTCATGTTTTTTTTTTTACTGGTTTAGACACCGATAGTTAAATGTAATGCAGGAACATTTCTTTGATCTTGCGGGTTGTGGGAGCGGTGTTCGGGTTGTTAGGAGTGGGCTGCTTAAGCCTCCAGTGCTTTTAAGCTAACCGCATATTCTACAGGCTCCTTTGGGAGCTGTCCTAGAAATGAACTTTGTCGCAATCCCGCATCCTGCCTCCCAAACACACACTCACTCAAATCCCTCTATCACGCCTGCTCACGAGAGTTTCTGCCTACTTGCTTGAGAGACTGGAGGTTCTGGCTGGGAGAGAGCCTCACATGAACTTTTTTTTTTCTCTGCAGGGTTGCTATATTTTAAGGCCAAATAGGCTCGTACGGTGGTTTAAAACATTGCATTAAATGTTGTGTAATTTTGCGTCCAGTGATTTCGTTTTAAAGAGCTCGGTCTGTGCTGTCATTATCTTTTCAGAATGCCCAAGAAAACCACGGTATGGTGTATTTTTCTGGTTCGGTCAACAAGTTTGTCGGCCTCACCGCTGCTCTTTGTTGGTTTTGCTCGCCTTTGGTTTTCCGGCAGTGAGGTCAGTAAGCGTGCCCGAGTATACTGTTTACACTGGCTGACTGCCTGCTGGTCGGCCATATTCAAACGTGAGGTTTCGTCCTTTGGACGTGTGCCCGCTTGCCGTTTACACATGCATTCCCCTGTCTCTGTGGTTGTTAAACTCCGCTGCTGCCTCGGAGTTCAACTTAGCAGTCGACAGCGAATGCCTAAAGACGGAGCGCATGCGTTACGTTTAAAACACAGATTCCATTCTTTATTCCGTTCTTTGACCCTAATCCGGCCGAAGCTTCTCCAACGAAACAAAACTAAAAGGCACCGTGGCACTTGCTCACTTTACTGCATGCATCGCTCTCCGTTTCTTCTCGCAACTTCCCCACTGCCCCACCTGTGGAGTATGCAAGGACCCGGCCCTAGCGTGGGAAATCATAATCTGCCCCTGGGGGGTCTTGGTGTAGAACCTCTTATGAATCCAAGAAAGTGTACCGCGACCAAAGCCGCAGAGACCTTTAATTGGAGTGTGGTTCCAGACAGTGTGGATGTTTTTAGTTTATTGTATACTGTTTGTGTTTCTTTGGACAAACTGTGCATTTTGTTTTTTCGTATTACTCCGTTGGTAAAAATGGTGTCCTGTTTTGTTCCACGCTTCCCCTTTGCATTAGTTGTTTTATGATTATGTTCACCTCCCTCCCCTCTAACCTAATGCCAAGTCTTACCCATCTGGACCGCTGCCTGTATGCGATTCAGCTGTACCAATGCACTGGATGTCTTTCCGCTCATACATTCCCAGAGTGTATCTTGGCAATATATATATAGAGTTGAAGCCTTCCATTCACTTTGATTGCAGATACCTAAATTCATGCCATTCTACATGGAGATGTCTACTTTGGATAGTGTTTTTGTATGTATGCCATTGTCTGGAGAACTTTGCTTGATCTCTGGCTGCTTGCAAATATGCATCTTTCTGCGGACGAGCGCCTCGCGGGCATCTGTCTGCGGACGAGCAACTCGCGGGCATCTGTCTGCAGACGAGCACCTCGCGGGCATCTGTCTGCGGACGAGCGCCTCGTGGGCATTTGTCTGCGGACGAGCGCCTCGTGGGCGTCTGTCTGCGGACGAGCGCCTCGTGGGCGTCTGTCTGCGGACGAGCGCCTCGTGGGCGTCTGTCTGCAGAGGAGCGCCTCGTGGGCGTCTGTCTGCAGAGGAGCGCCTCGTGGGCGTCTGTCTGCAGAGGAGCGCCTCGTGGGCGTCTGTCTGCAGAGGAGCGCCTCGTGGGCGTCTGTCTGCAGAGGAGCGCCTCGTGGGCGTCTGTCTGCAGACGAGCGCCTCGTGGGCGTCTGTCTGCAGAGGAGCGCCTCGTGGGCGTCGGTCTGCGGACAGGTGCTCCTAGTGCTCTGTCTGCGGACGACTGCCTCTTGTGCATCTCTTTGCAGGTGGTTACCTCCATGTGCGTTTGTCTGCAGGAGGCCACTTCTGTGTGGTGTGTGTGCCTGTCTGCTAATGGTTGTCTTCGGGCGACTGTGTATTTGTCTGCTGGTCTTGAGACCGCTGCCTTTGTGTCTGCATGTCTGCGGGCTGCCTTTGTGTCTGCCTGTTTGCGAGCTGCCTTTGTCCCTGCCTGTCTGCGGGCTGCCTTTGTGTCCTCCTGGCGGCTGCCTTGGTGTCTGCCTTTGTGTCTGCCGGCTTGCCTGTTGGCTGCCTTTGTGTCTGCTGGCTTGCCTGTTGGCTGCCTTAGTGTCAGCCGGCTGCCTTTGTGTCTGCCTGTTGGTTGCCTTTGTGTCTGCCTGTCTGGGGCGGCTGCCTTTGTGTCTGCCGCTCTACTGGCGGCTGCCTTTGTGTCTGCGGGCGGCTGCCTTTGTGTCTGCGGGCGGCTGCCTTTGTGTCTGCGGGCGGCTGCCTTTGTGTCTGCGGGCGGCTGCCTTTGTGTCTGCGGGCAGCTGCCTTTGTGTCTGCCGGTCTGCGGGCGGCTGCCTTTGTGTCTGCCGGTCTGCGGGCGGCTGCCTTTGTGTCTGCCGGTCTGCGGGCGGCTGCCTTTGTGACTGCCGGTCTGCGGGCGGTTGCCTTTGTGCCTGCGGGCGGCTGCCTTTGTGCCTGCGGGCGGCTGCCTTTGTGCCTGCGGGCGGCTGCCTTTGTGCCTGCGGGCGGCTGCCTTTGTGCCTGCGGGCGGCTGACTCTGCGTCTGCGGGCGGCTGACTCTGCGTCTGCTGGCGGCTGACTCTGCGTCTGCTGGCGGCTGACTCTGCGTCTGCTGGCGGCTGACTCTGCGTCTGCGGGCGGCTGACTCTGCGTCTGCGGGCGGCTGACTCTGCGTCTGCGGGCGGCTGACTCTGCGTCTGCGGGCGGCTGACTCTGCGTCTGCGGGCGGCTGACTCTGCGTCTGCGGGCGGCTGACTCTGCGTCTGCGGGCGGCTGCCTTTGCGTCTGCCGGCGGCTGCCTTTGTGTCTGCCGGCGGCTGCCTTTGTGTCTGCCGGCGGCTGCCTTTGTGTCTGCCGGCGGCTGCCTTTGTGTCTGCCGGCGGCTGCCTTTGTGTCTGCCGGCGGCTGCCTTTGTGTCTGCCGGCGGCTGCCTTTGTGTCTGCCGGCGGCTGCCTTTGTGTCTGCCGGCGGCTGCCTTTGTGTCTGCCGGCGGCTGCCTTTGTGTCTGCCGGCGGCTGCCTTTGTGTCTGCCGGCGGCTGCCTTTGTGTCTGCCGGCGACTGCCTTTGTGTCTGCCGGCAGCTGCCTTTGTGTCTGCCGGCGGCTGCCTTTGTGCCTGCCGGTCTGCGGGCGGCTGCCTTTGTGCCTGCCGGTCTGCGGGCGGCTGCCTTTGTGTCTGCCGGTCTGCGGGCGGCTGCCTTTGTGTCTGCCGGTCTGCGGGCGGCTGCCTTTGTGTCTGCCGGTCTGCGGGCGGCTGCCTTTGTGTCTGCCGGTCTGCGGGCGGCTGCCTTTGTGTCTGCCGGTCTGCGGGCGGCTGCATTTGTGTCTGCCGGTCTGCGGGCGGCTGCCTTTGTGTCTGCCGGTCTGCGGGCGGCTGCCTTTGTGTCTGCCGGTCTGCGGGCGGCTGCCTTTGTGTCTGCCGGTCTGCGGGCGGCTGCCTTTGTGTCTGCCGGTCTGCGGGCGGCTTCCTTTGTGTCTGCCGGTCTGCGGGCGGCTGCCTTTGTGTCTGCCGGTCTGCGGGCGGCTGCCTTTGTGTCTGCCGGTCTGCGGGCGGCTGCCTTTGTGACTGCCGGTCTGCGGGCGGCTGCCTTTGTGCCTGCGGGCGGCTGACTCTGCGTCTGTGGGCGGCTGACTCTGCGTCTGTGGGCGGCTGACTCTGCGTCTGCGGGCGGCTGACTCTGCGTCTGCGGGCGGCTGACTCTGCGTCTGCGGGCGGCTGACTCTGCGTCTGCGGGCGGCTGACTCTGCGTCTGCGGGCGGCTGACTCTGCGTCTGCGGGCGGCTGACTCTGCGTCTGCGGGCGGCTGAGACTGTGTCTGCGGTGTGTCTGCGGGCGGCTGAGACTGTGTCTGCGGGCGGCTGAGACTGTGTCTGCGGGCGGCTGAGACTGTGTCTGCGGGCGGCTGAGACTGTGTCTGCGGGCGGCTGAGACTGTGTCTGCGGGCGGCCGTCTTTGTGTCTGCGGGCGGCTGTCTTTGTGTCTGCCGGGCTGCTGGCGGCTGCCTTTGTGTCTGCCAGTCTGCGTCCGGCTGTCATTGTGTCTGCCAGTCTGCGTCCGGCTGTCATTGTGTCTGCCAGTCTGCGGGCGGCTGTCATTGTGTCTGCGGGCGGCTGTCATTGTGTCTGCGGGCGGCTGTCATTGTGTCTGCGGGCGGCTGTCATTGTGTCTGCGGGCGGCTGTCTTTGTGTCTGCCGGGCTGCTGTCTTTGTGTCTGCCGGGCTGCTGGCGGCTGCCTTTGTGTCTGCCAGTCTGCGTCCTGCTGTCTTTGTGTCTGCGGGCGGCCGTTTTTGTCTGCCGGTGGCTGCCTTTATTTCTGCCTGTCTGCGGGCGGCTGCCTTTGTGTTTGCCTGTCTGCGGGCGGCTGCCTTTGAGTCTGCCTGTCTGCGGGCGGCTGCCTTTGTGTCTGCCTGTCTGGGGGCGGCTGCCTTTGTGTTTGCCAGTCTGCCGGGCTGCTGCCTTTGTGTCTGCCGCTCTACTGGCGGCTGCCTTTGTGTCTGCCTCTCTACTGGCGGCTGTCTTTGTGTCTGCGGGCGGCTGTCTTTGTGTCTGCGGGCGGCTGTCTTTGTGTCTGCGGGCGGCTGTCTTTGTGTCTGCGGGCGGCTGTCTTTGTGTCTGCGGGCGGCTGTCTTTGTGTCTGCGGGCGGCTGTCTTTGTGTCTGCGGGCGGCTGTCTTTGTGTCTGCGGGCGGCTGTCTTTGTGTCTGCGAGCGGCTGCCTTTGTGTCTGCGGGCGGCTACCTTTGTGTCTGCGGGCGGCTGCCTTTGTGTCTGCGGGCGGCTGCCTTTGTGTCTGCGGGCGGCTTCCTTTGTGCCTGCGGGCGGCTTCCTTTGTGCCTGCGGGCGGCTTCCTTTGTGTCTGCCGGCGGCTGCCTTTGTGTCTGCCGGCGGCTGCCTTTGTGCCTGCCGGCGGCTGCCTTTGTGCCTGCCGGCGGCTGCCTTTGTGCCTGCCGGCGGCTGCCTTTGTGCCTGCCGGCGGCTGCCTTTGTGCCTGCCGGCGGCTGCCTTTGTGTCTGCCGGCGGCTGCCTTTGTGTCTGCCGGCGGCTGCCTTTGTGTCTGCCGGCGGCTGCCTTTGTGTCTGCCGGCGGCTGCCTTTGTGTCTGCCGGCGGCTGCCTTTGTGTCTGCCGGCGGCTGCCTTTGTGTCTGCCGGCGGCTGCCTTTGTGTCTGCCGGCGGCTGCCTTTGTGTCTGCCGGCGGCTGCCTTTGTGTCTGCCGGCGGCTGCCTTTGTGTCTGCCGGCGGCTGCCTTTGTGTCTGCCGGCGGCTGCCTTTGTGTCTGCCGGCGGCTGCCTTTGTGCCTGCCGGCGGCTGCCTTTGTGCCTGCCGGCCTGCCGGCGGCTGCCTTTGTGCCTGCCGGCCTGCGGGCGGCTGCCTTTGTGCCTGCCGGCCTGCGGGCGGCTGCCTTTGCGTCTGCGGGCGGCTGCCTCTGCGTCTGCGAGCGGCTGACTCTGCGTCTGCGAGCGGCTGACTCTGCGTCTGCGAGCGGCTGACTCTGCGTCTGCGAGCGGCTGACTCTGCGTCTGCGAGCGGCTGACTCTGCGTCTGCGAGCGGCTGACTCTGCGTCTGCGAGCGGCTGACTCTGCGGGCGGCTGACTCTGCGGGCGGCTGACTCTGCGGGCGGCTGACTCTGCGGGCGGCTGACTCTGCGGGCGGCTGACTCTGCGGGCGGCTGACTCTGCGGGCGGCTGACTCTGTGTCTGCGGGCGGCTGAGACTGTGAGACTGTGTCTGCGGGCGGCTGAGACTGTGAGACTGTGTCTGCGGGCGGCTGACTCTGCGTCTGCGGGCGGCTGACTCTGCGTCTGCGGGCGGCTGAGACTGTGAGACTGTGTCTGCGGGCGGCTGAGACTGTGAGACTGTGTCTGCGGGCGGCTGAGACTGTGAGACTGTGTCTGCGGGCGGCTGAGACTGTGAGACTGTGTCTGCGGGCGGCTGAGACTGTGAGACTGTGTCTGCGGGCGGCCGAGACTGTGCCTGCCTGTCACGCGGGCGGCTGCCTTTTCGCCTGCCTGTCACGCGGGCGGCTGCCTTTGCGCCTGCCTGTCACGCGGGCGGCTGCCTTTGCGCCTGCCTGTCACGCGGGCGGCTGCCTTTGCGCCTGCCTGTCACGCGGGCGGCTGCCTTGGCGCCTGCCTGTCACGCGGGCGGCTGCCTTGGCGCCTGCCTGTCACGCGGGCGGCTGCCTTTGCGCCTGCCTGTCACGCGGGCGGCTGCCTTTGCGCCTGCCTGTCTTCGGGCGGCTGCCTTTGCGCCTGCCTGTCTGCGGGCGGCTGCCTTTGTGTCTGCCAGTCTGCGTCCGGCTGTCATTGTGTCTGCGGGCGGCTGTCATTGTGTCTGCGGGTGGCTGTCTTTGTGTCTGCCGGGCTCTGGCGGCTGCCTTTGCGTCTGCCAGTCTGCGTCCTGCTGTCTTTGTGTCTGCGGGCGGCCGTTTTTGTCTGCCGGTGGCTGCCTTAATTTCTGACTGTCTGCGGGCGGCTGCCTTTGTGTTTGCCGGTCTGTCGGGCTGCTGCCTTTGTGTCTGCCGCTCTACTGGCGGCTGCCTTTGTGTCTGCCTCTCTACTGGCGGCTGCCTTTGTGTCTGCCGGCGGCTGCCTTTGTGTCTGCCGGCGGCTGCCTTTGTGCCTGCCGGCCTGCGGGCGGCTGCCTTTGTGCCTGCCGGCCTGCGGGCGGCTGCCTTTGTGCCTGCCGGTCTGCGGGCGGCTGCCTTTGTGTCTGCCGGCTGCGGGCGGCTGACTCTGCGTCTGCGAGCGGCTGACTCTGCGTCTGCGAGCGGCTGACTCTGCGTCTGCGAGCGGCTGACTCTGCGTCTGCGAGCGGCTGACTCTGCGGGCGGCTGACTCTGCGGGCGGCTGACTCTGCGGGCGGCTGACTCTGCGTCTGCGGGCGGCTGAGACTGTGAGACTGTGTCTGCGGGCGGCTGACTCTGCGTCTGCGGGCGGCTGACTCTGCGTCTGCGGGCGGCTGACTCTGCGTCTGCGGGCGGCTGACTCTGCGTCTGCGGGCGGCTGAGACTGTGTCTGCGGGCGGCTGAGACTGTGAGACTGTGTCTGCGGGCGGCTGAGACTGTGAGACTGTGTCTGCGGGCGGCCGAGACTGTGCCTGCCTGTCACGCGGGCGGCTGCCTTTGCGCCTGCCTGTCACGCGGGCGGCTGCCTTTGCGCCTGCCTGTCACGCGGGCGGCTGCCTTTGCGCCTGCCTGTCACGCGGGCGGCTGCCTTTGCGCCTGCCTGTCACGCGGGCGGCTGCCTTTGCGCCTGCCTGTCACGCGGGCGGCTGCCTTTGCGCCTGCCTGTCACGCGGGCGGCTGCCTTTGCGCCTGCCTGTCACGCGGGCGGCTGCCTTTGCGCCTGCCTGTCTTCGGGCGGCTGCCTTTGCGCCTGCCTGTCTGCGGGCGGCTGCCTTTGTGTCTGCCAGTCTGCGTCCGGCTGTCATTGTGTCTGCGGGCGGCTGCCTTTGTGTCTGCCAGTCTGCGTCCGGCTGTCATTGTGTCTGCGGGCGGCTGTCTTTGTGTCTGCCGGGCTCTGGCGGCTGCCTTTGCGTCTGCCAGTCTGCGTCCTGCTGTCTTTGTGTCTGCGGGCGGCCGTTTTTGTCTGCCGGTGGCTGCCTTAATTTCTGACTGTCTGCGGGCGGCTGCCTTTGTGTTTGCCTGTCTGCGGGCGGCTGCCTTTGAGTCTGCCTGTCTGCGGGCGGCTGCCTTTGTGTCTGCCTGTCTGGGGGCGGCTGCCTTTGTGTTTGCCGGTCTGTCGGGCTGCTGCCTTTGTGTCTGCCGCTCTACTGGCGGCTGCCTTTGTGTCTGCCTCTCTACTGGCGGCTGCCTTTGTGTCTGCGGGCGGCTGCCTTTGTGTCTGCGGGCGGCTGTCATTGTGTCTGCGGGCGGCTGTCATTGTGTCTGCGGGCGGCTGTCATTGTGTCTGCGGGCGGCTGTCATTGTGTCTGCGGGCGGCTGTCATTGTGTCTGCGGGCGGCTGTCTTTGTGTCTGCGGGTGGCTGTCTTTGTGTCTGCCGGGCTCTGGCGGCTGCCTTTGCGTCTGCCAGTCTGCGTCCTGCTGTCTTTGTGTCTGCGGGCGGCCGTTTTTGTCTGCCGGTGGCTGCCTTTATTTCTGCCTGTCTGCGGGCGGCTTCCTTTGTGTTTGCCTGTCTGCGGGCGGCTGCCTTTGTGTTTGCCTGTCTGCGGGCGGCTGCCTTTGAGTCTGCCTGTCTGCGGGCGGCTGCCTTTGTGTCTGCCTGTCTGGGGGCGGCTGCCTTTGTGTTTGCCGGTCTGTCGGGCTGCTGCCTTTGTGTCTGCCGCTCTACTGGCGGCTGCCTTTGTGTCTGCCTCTCTACTGGCGGCTGCCTTTGTGTCTGCGGGCGGCTGCCTTTGTGTCTGCGGGAGGCTGCCTTTGTGTCTGCGGGCGGCTGTCTTTGTGTCTGCGGGCGGCTGTCTTTGTGTCTGCGGGCGGCTGTCTTTGTGTCTGCGGGCGGCTGTCTTTATGTCTGCGGGCGGCTGTCTTTGTGTCTGCGGGCGGCTGCCTTTGTGTCTGCGGGCGGCTGCCTTTGTGTCTGCGGGCGGCTGCCTTTGTGTCTGCGGGCGGCTGCCTTTGTGTCTGCGGGCGGCTGCCTTTGTGTCTGCGGGCGGCTGCCTTTGTGTCTGCGGGCGGCTGCCTTTGTGCCTGCGGGCGGCTGCCTTTGTGCCTGCGGGCGGCTGCCTTTGTGCCTGCGGGCGGCTGCCTTTGTGTCTGCGGGCGGCTGCCTTTGTGTCTGCGGGCGGCTGCCTTTGTGCCTGCGGGCGGCTGCCTTTGTGCCTGCGGGCGGCTGCCTTTGTGCCTGCGGGCGGCTGCCTTTGTGCCTGCGGGCGGCTGCCTTTGTGCCTGCGGGCGGCTGCCTTTGTGCCTGCCGGCGGCTGCCTTTGTGCCTGCCGGCGGCTGCCTTTGTGCCTGCTGGCGGCTGCCTTTGTGCCTGCCGGCGGCTGCCTTTGTGTCTGCCGGCGGCTGCCTTTGTGTCTGCCGGCGGCTGCCTTTGTGTCTGCCGGCGGCTGCCTTTGTGCCTGCCGGCGGCTGCCTTTGTGCCTGCCGGTCTGCGGGCGGCTGCCTTTGTGTCTGCCGGTCTGCGGGCGGCTGACTCTGCGGGCGGCTGACTCTGCGGGCGGCTGACTCTGCGGGCGGCTGACTCTGCGGGCGGCTGACTCTGCGGGCGGCTGACTCTGCGGGCGGATGACTCTGCGGGCGGCTGACTATGCGGGCGGCTGAGACTGCGCCTGCGGACGGCTGAGACTGCGCCTGCGGACGGCTGAGACTGCGCCTGCGGACGGCTGAGACTGCGCCTGCGGGCGGCTGAGACTGCGCCTGCGGGCGGCTGAGACTGCGCGCGGCTGACTCTGCGTCTGCGGGCGGCTGACTCTGCGTCTGCGGGCGGCTGACTCTGCGTCTGCGGGCGGCTGACTCTGCGTCTGCGGGCGGCTGACTCTGCGGGCGGCTGACTCTGCGGGCGGCTGACTCTGCGGGCGGCTGACTCTGCGGGCGGCTGAGACTGCGCCTGCGGACGGCTGAGACTGCGCCTGCGGGCAGCTGACTCTGCGTCTGCGGGCGGCTGACTCTGCGTCTGCGGGCGGCTGACTCTGCGTCTGCGGGCGGCTGACTCTGCGGGCGGCTGACTCTGCGGGCGGCTGACTCTGCGGGCGGCTGACTCTGTCTGCGGGCGGCTGAGACTCTGTCTGCGGGCGGCTGAGACTGTGTCTGCGGGCAGCTGAGACTGTGTCTGCGGGCGGCTGAGACTGTGTCTGCGGGCGGCTGACTTCGTGTCTTTCAGTTAAAGTAATCTTACAGTTGATCTGTCAGGGGTGACTTCTATTTGTTTGGTGGGCTGTCTGTAAATGCATGCTTATATTCAGACATTATTAACATTATTTTTTGGGTAACCTCAATAATGTTTAAATGCCACAATTTGCATATTTAAGTGTTTACTTCAAAAATGTTGTCTTACCCCAATGATACGGTACTTTTTTCATAAGAGAACAACCATACCCTTCTACAACGCCCTACTGATGTATGTGCATTAGCTATCTTCTTATCTTCTCCCAACATCTTCTGTCTGCTGCAGCCTTTACCCTTGCCTGTCTTTCTATTGAAAGATGTACATATGTTTTTTAAATGTCTGTCTTCCAGTGCTTGGTGACTTAGGAAGCCCATCTAGAGATGAATGCTGCATAGGTCTGTCTTTCTCTGTCAATGTCTTTTGGCATACCTGTCTCTGTAGGTGCATGCATTTGCCTTTGTAGCTGTCATTCGAAGACTAGCTATGTTTTTCTACATATTTACTGGTTTGCCATTTCTGACATTGTAGCTGCTTGCCCCAGTTATCATCAGACCCGACAGCCCATTAAAAACTGTGCATCCATCAGCGTGTTTATTTTCTGGGGCTCTTGCTTAGTGGAACCTGTGCAAGACGACGCTTTGCTCAGTTGCCTTTACTATATTACCCGCATGGAAAGGAAACGGATGAGAGCGGATGTAATATTCGCTCTGTCAGAAGACAAAGAATACCGAGGCGTGCAGAGATTGGCTGAAAAAACCTTTAGTCTCTGAGCACATGACAGTGTTGGAATGTTTCCCTCCCTCCCTCTCTCTATCCTTATTAGTATTGCTAGACTGCACCGACATATTTTGTACACTGTATTTTATAACATATTGTGCAAGATATTAAATGTCTCTCTTCCTCATTCTTGATCAGTATTTACCAGACGGCATTGGAGTATTTTGGACATCCTATTTAGCAAAATATTTCAAAAATGTGATGTTAAGAAAGCACTATGTTAGTAGGAACTGTTGATATAACAAAGGCTCTAGTGCTAATTGTCTGCGGAATAAAACTATGGTTTTGGTATTTTGCGACCTTAATTCTCACCACGTTTAATTTATTTGATTGATGTTTGTTTTTCTCTTCGCCTTCCAATTCTCAGTATGCCCTCCAGTCCCTACCATGCCATTGTTGGCTCCTTCAGGGCTCCACTCTTCTTTAACCTATGCCAGCTGGGGATATTTCAGGTGCATTTCTTGCTCCTCGCTCCTCTTTCATCTCATTCCGCTGCTTGATGTGTGTATGTACCTGGTCTTTGTTCTTTATCAGCGTGCCGCCTTGGTTTGTGCTCCTGCTCTCCCTGTCACCTCGGTGTGTACATCTGCCCTCCCTGCCATCTCCATTGCTCTCCAAGGGTTCACACCATACAACTGCCACCATTTTTCTAGATCATCACTCGATTTTCTGGGCGATTTTCTAGAACTACCTTATGTTAGGATGAGGGAGTGAGTTTAATGTAAGATTTTATTCCATTGAGCCGGCTTAGAAGCAGACTGTCCCTTCCGCCTTGGTGTGTGCACCTCAGTATGCACCTGCTATGCCTATTTCCTTTTCTGCTGCCTTGGTGTATGCACCTCAATATGCACCTGCTATGCCTGTTTCCCTCAGTGTGCACCTTGGCGTGCTCCATTCTCTTCTTGCCACCTTGTTGTACCCCCACTCTTCTTGCCTTCTAAATTTGCCCCATGCTTTTTTGCCACCTTGGTGTACCTCGGTGTGATTCTACTTTTGCCAGTTGGATATGCCCCCTGCTCCTCTGCTAGCTGTTGCGTGTGCGCCATTCTCTTTCCCACACTCCCTGCCCCTCACTATGCGCTCATCCTGTCCTTCCCACCCCTTTTCCTCAAAATTGTTCTTACCTGGCATTTTCGTCATTGTCACTTAAGGGTTTATCCACAGTCACTGCCAACTGGGAGTGTTCCTTGACTGTTCCTTGACTGTTTGACATCTTCATGTGTGCATTCGCTCTACCCACCACCTCTGTGTACGTGCACCACCTGCTCTTCCTGCCACATGGGTATACATACACCTATTCTCCCTGCCAATTTGATGTAAACCTGCCATCGACCCCAACTCCATTGGTAGCTGCTCCCTCCCCGTCGCTGGCCCAATCCTGCTCTTGAAGGCACCTTTCTCTGCACATCGACCGCTCCAGTGCGCTTGTCCATAGGGAAGTTATAGGTGTTTGTAAGGTGCTGAAAATCAATGTGCTATTTCACGTAAAACGTTTTCTCTTTTTTTGAGAAATCTATAAAACGTGCTTTGTATTTACAAGTAACGGCTACTTAGTGTATTTGAATCAAACGTTACCGGAGAACTACATCATAGTCTGTCTTTAAAATTCTTGGAATAACAAAGTCATGGAAAGAAATCTCTCACATTCTTATAGCGTCAGTTGGCAGAAGACATTTGCGACGTTTGTAGTAAAGTTTCGAAAGCCGCCTGTTGAATTTATTTGCTTTTTTGGTGGTTTGCCATACATAGTATCAACAACCCAGATTGCAGTTCAGGGCAGACACAATGCATGGTCACAAACCAGTGGTCTTCAGTGCACAAGAATGCAATAGAGAAAGGACGTAGAGGGCGGAGAAGCGGGGGCCGGGGAGAGGTAGAAGGAGGGGAGAAATTGAAAGCTAACCAGTAACAGTGCCACTCAGTGCAGCCTACACTCTGCGTTAGGGATAGGATCTACAGCGCCCCAACAATGGAACGGTCATGACATCAACAGTACTCAGTCGAGCTAGTAGGGGAGGCGTCATTGAGAGGGGGAGGACAGACAGAAGCGTAGCCAAAGATGGGTCCCTGGGGTCAATCCTGCTGAATTTATTTTAATTCTATTTTGATTCGCCTTAGAACATTAATGGAAATATATAAATTAAATAACTGACGCTTTGATTCCGATGTAATAGTAATATTTCATAGTCCCTTCAAATTCCGCGTCCCATTCCCCCCATACCTGTGATCGCCACTTTCCTCTGCTGCTAGGCCACACCTGCTGTCCCATCCCCTCACGTCCTGTCTGGTCATCTACATGCATGACAGTGGGCATACATCTAACCAGTTCAGGGTCCTCTCCACCAATTCTGTCTCTTCAGAACAAACAGTCTGTTTCACTTTGAGGTAGTGAGAGTGCTCAGTTTTGCTCCACTGTTTGTTTTAAATGATTACTAATCAGAACACAAAGACTCCAGCGGCGCCAGCACGAGAGATGGCATGCCACTTGACTAATGCTCTACAACTAAGGCAGTTAGTTGGGAGTTGACTGGCACAAAACTAGGCAGTGGAAAGGTAGGGCATGGGTTGTCCATTGGAGTAGGGATGGTATGTGTGCTGCTGTGCATTTTAATGTATAGTTACTGTCCTCATTCTTCCACACACAGTGGACCCACCCTATGGATTTGGCAGACTGCTGCAAGGCCAAAAAGAGTCTTACTTGAGTGTTTTGGTGCACAGTCTTAGTAACTGACCAGAGGTTCTTGCCATTGCCGATTGGCATTTGAATACCGTTCCATGGCATTGGCATCGGGGTGAGGATGTAGCCTTACTGCTGGAGCAGTCGACCTCGAAGCTGGGGAACCCGGGTTCGAGTCTTGCCAACGACACTCGACATCCTGTGATTTTTGGCAAATCACTTAATCTCCCTGTGCCGAACAAGAAAATGAGTGTGTCCATCTGTAATTATACTGGTGCTCATGTAAAGCTTTGATACCCAATGTCTTGGGTCTAGTTGGCGCTATATAAAACTCAAAAAGATTTTAAAAAATTGGAGCTCATCGGTCTGGAGCCACACTCCTTCATTCATATTCTTGGTTATGTGTTTGAGTTCAGCACCTTACGTAGTTTTCTCCTAGCTTCTTTAACTAAACGTATGTATATATCACATCTTTCCTCACTTTACCCTTCCTAAATATACCTCTGCCTCCCATTTCTTATGTCACCACTCGTTCTCAGCATAAGTGTATACAGCATCATGTGACCTATCCGGTTGCCTTCCTTTTCTCAGTCTTGTACCCTCCTTCTCTCTCATGATTCCCCAACCCTCCCCTTACCTGTTAATGCCTCCCATTGCTCTTTGAGGTGCCCGCAGGACCATAGCTTTCAAATATCAGAATTGCAATAACATTAAAAAATCAATTTAGGAAGAAAAGGAGTTGCGTACCTTCTATATTCTGTTCATACATTGTGCAGCTTGAGAGCTAAACCAGCTTAATTCTTCTTGCTTCATAAAACGCCCCTCATAATTCCCCAAAACCCAGTCTCTGCAGTCCATATAGCTTCAAGTTTGCTTTGAACATAATCTTACTTTTCAGTGTAAATTCTTATCTGAGACAGTGTTGCTCCTGTTTTTAGATATGACTAGGTGTGGTTTCTTTCTCTAACCATAGCATTCTTTGCAAGGGCTCTTTACATGCTGCGGTGATGAAATGGCAGTCTGGTTTTGAAGACAACATTTCTTTTGTCTGTTATTTAGACCTCTCATCTGTGAGATGATGGTTTGCCTTTTAGTTGATTTAAATAATTGAGGACAATTTTTGATCTTACATATGTTCATGCCTGTATGGCAATCTCTCTCATGGTTTACCTTTGAGATCCATGGATGAAGAATACCTATATGAAATTGAAACTAGTCACAAGACCCGGGAATTCTGATGGATCGATACACGTATTGTAATCTCTTTCATGGTTGTCATTGTCCTTAGCGATCCATGAATGAAGAATACCTGTATGAAATTGAAACCTGTCATTAGACCCGGGAATTCTGATGGACTGATTCACTGTCTGGAACAATGGCAATCTTACTGCTGGTGTAGTATTTTATACCCAGCACATACCCTGCTTTGGCCAAGAAGCCTCAACTGCTTTGATGTAGCTTCTGCTTAGAACCTCTTATCCCATCATTTTCAATTCTCATTCTTAAAGAGAATCTTCATGGGGGTGGGGGGTGGGGGGCGGGGTTTAACGTATTTCACCTGTCCTGCCACAAAACCTTTCTACAAAGTGCCGGACATCCCTGAGTAGAGAAACTTGCTCTTTGATGTGCTGAGTATTCCTCAGTTGACATCTGTGAAAGGGGTGGAGACTTCCACTTGGGTAATTTCAGTACTTCAAAAAAGCTTCTCATTCAAATTAATGATCATGGCTCACTTTGCCACTGGAATCAAGCCAGCCTGGCTGATGGGGGCTGTTAGCCCGAAACCGGACCCAGGATACTTGTTTCCGGTCCAGGGAAGACATGGCTTGGCAGTTCGGGCTGGACTGTTCCCATGAGGCACAGGGTCAAGACTGATTTGCATATAGCTGTTGTCTGAACCGTGGTGGCGAAGTGAGCTAAAGAATGATGATGGATTTAACCTAGATCTGTGAATTGGGGTGAGTGTCTGAAAAGTTTCAGCGCTCCGTCCTTAATCTTCTTGTGTTTGCTTTGTTCGCCCTAAGTTGGCAGGGTATGCCCAGACGTGGGTCCCTTTCTCAGTTTGTCACTGGATTCAAGCTAGCCTGGCTGATGAGGGCTTTTAGCCCGAAACCGGTCCCAGGATGCTTGTTTCTGGTCCAGGGAAGGCATGGCTTGGCAGTTCGGGCTGGACTGTTCCTATGAGGCACAGGGTCAAGACTGATTTCCATATAGCTGTGTCTGAACTGGGGTAGCGAAGTGAGCTAAAGAACGATAATAGATTCAACCCAGATCTGTGCCTGGGGGTGAGTGTCTGAAAAGTTTCAGTCCCCCGTCCATCATCTCCTTTTGTTTGCCATGAATTATTTGATTCTGTGCTGAATAATATTTCCATCTTTAATGTCTGAGGTCTTAATGGCATATTTGTACAGTGAAAGCATCCCCAAAATCAGTAACACGGCTGCTGGGTGTCTGGTTCACTGGGTGCTCAAGGGGTGAGTTTTATCATTCTTGCAATTTTTAACAGCTTGTTTACATTAAGAGATCCTCTTTAGGTATGGCTTCCTGAATGTTGCTCTGAGAGTAGTGTTAACCTCGAGGAGAAGAGAATGCGTCTCAAAGCACAAACATGATTAAAATAAAGAAATGGATGGCAGTTTATTTGGAGAGCTTTTTTTAATACTGGTAATTAAATGTACCATATAAGAACCGTTCGTCCTCCATTATGTTGGTAATTCTGTATTTCCATTTTCATATTTGAATAGTAATTGCAATTTTCATGACCCCTAAGACCATGAATCTTCTTTTTTTTTCTCCATGTCTTTGATGGAGAATATGATGGCTCACTTGAATAACTCCAGATCAGACAGCCCCTAGATTCACCAGGTACCATTTGCAGCATCTTCATTATGCCTCCCTAACCCACGATCCAGCCAGCATGAGGCAGTCTTGCCCAAGACTCCATTTCAGCCACATAAGTCTACTACTCAGCCCTATAATAAGCACAGGGTTATTTCCATTTAGATTTCACTCATTGACCTGCTAGAACATGCATGCCAGAGTAAATGGTATAAATGTAAGCACTTTGATAGTGCTTGTCATATGAAATCAAGGTTTAGAAAATTCACCGCTATCTGGAAAAAGCCTCAAACGGAACTATGTATTTCTAAGAATGCTGGCACGGAAGAATAAGACAATTTTACATGAGACTGTTTTTGTGATTGGTGAACGCTACCAGGCTAATCACTTCCTTCCTTTCACAATCTTCTTCTCTAAAGTTTTCTTACCTACACAGGACAGCAAGGAGTGAAATGCATAGAATGGAAATATGTATAAAAGGGCTAGACCAACCTTCTTCCAGATAATATTACCAAATTTATGGTTGCATACAGCTTTTGGAATGTTGGCTAAGATCAACAGACTTACAAACCCCCTCCTTGGAGTAGGGTAGGAAAAGTTGTTTCATTTTCTGACGCTTGGCATTCAAATTGTTTCTTGCTTAGATATTTCAGCTCTCCATTGTTTTGATATAATTGCTCTCTGTGGCGTTTTAAATCACTCTAATACCACTTGGTTGAGTTGCTCTATAGAAACCATTTAAATAATAAAAAAAGATTTAGCTAGGCCAAGAATGTAACCGCTTAATGTTAAGTATAAAATACCTCCAGTAGAGCAATCACTGCTACTAAGATTACCTTCTCTTTCGACATCCTGCATAGCATCACGCTTCTGTCCGATTTTAGATGTTCCTGACCAGTTTATGACTTATTGGTTTTCCCTGCGTCATTCCAGGGCTATAGTAGGCGCACAGGAATACCATGCCACGTTTTAAAATTTCTTCAGAAAGCTACCTTCTGAGCTGCCCAAGATTTTAGACTTGCAACTCGACTTTCCAATCCAGTTCTCTAATAAAATGCAAAATTATGACTATGAGATGTTCAGCAGTCAATCTCCCAGAGGTTAACTATACTTCCCCTAACTGACAACATCTAGTTTTTGTCATCACTAACTCCTACAACCAAGGATTTCATATGTCAAAGCATAGTTAACCCCCAAGACCACCACCATTTCCCTGTATCACTACTTGGATTTTTGGTTGGGGGTTAAATATTAAACATTACTACACTAGGTGCCTTAATTATAGATCCACTTGAAATTAATGTTCAATCCAAAACTTTCTCGTTTCATGTGCTGGATGGGCTTTGCCTGAAATGCAAATAGCCCTTTGAGTCCAGTTGTTTAATCAGTGGGGATCAATAACTGCGCTCTCCAGCTTTGCCTCAGCAGCAATATCTAAAATTCTAGTCAGTGACCCTATTAAATCCTAATAATTTGTCCTGACAATTAGACTATGCCTGAACCACCCCTTTCTTTGGGTATTTGTCGAATTTAGAAGCAAAAGACTATCATATTTAGATCGGAAGCTGTGATATTATTTGAGGTTGGGAAAATTGAAAAGAACTTTTGAACTTGTTAGCTTATCTAAAGCTAATGATAGTCTTCCGGACACATTCTGTTCCATATGGTCTGATGATACTGGGAGTTAGGATGATAAACTGAAGTGAGTTGAACATGTGCACACCGTTTACATCCAGCACAGTAGTTTGTTTTCCCCAGAGGGGCCCTGCATAGACTGCACCGTTCGTTTCTTTAGGACCACAGCAACTGGAATAATATGTTTTTAAATACTTTTTTGCCATTATAGTCGGTATCCCCAAAATAGTTAACATCCGAATCATTAAATTTATCGACAGCATTTTGAGACGATGGCGTTGTAATATTCACCTCTCTAATATGTGGTCCAAGAAGAGAAGAGCACTCAATAAAAAGGGAAGAATCTTCATCACCCACAGGGTATTCGTGTAGGAATTATGGCTACAGCTGTGCATTGTCTGCAGTCTTCTATTTTGGCTGACCGTCTGCGGCCACTCTCCGGATACACCTCCCTCCGTTTGTAAAACACTGCAGAAACGCGCCCTTCCTTATACGCATACCCTGGCTGCAGCGAGCAGCCTTGTGTTGCAGCGGCCGCGGCTCTTTTGGTGTCCTTAGTGTGTCATGGCGTGACGCTGCCACACATGTGGAGCACATTGAGCAGCTCCCTTGTGTGAGGCCAGTTGAATTCGCAACCAGTTCCTGCTGTGTACTCGTGTTGCTTCTCTTGCAACATGCCCCTGCCCTAGACTAATTCCTGGAACCGCCGCAGCCCAAGCACACTTCACTTGTTGTTCATTAACCAGGAGCGCATTGGCGCGCCTCCTCCGACTCTGCCGTTATATCGCAACCGGCCGTGATACATATTTGCGTATTTTGCTGCGACTGGGAGTGCGCGCGCGGCTTCCCTGCTTGACAATACGGAGCACGCTTCCACGTGGTTGGAAGCCAGTGTTTTTACAGTGGCTTCACCAGTGACATCGCTGTTGCCAAGCAACTCTCCCCCTTCCCCACCGCTGTGCAGCACGCTGGCTATCGCTGCTGCGTAGTTCTGGTGGTCTGCAAAAGGATGGCGAGCCGGCCTACCACGTGCACCTTTCTTATAGTCTGGCAACATTCGAGACCCTCGCTGTGTGGGGTCCTAGTGTGCCCCGAGGGCATCTTTATTGACCTATCTGTTGAACTCCCTGGAGACGTTAGCGCGGAGCCCGTACAGAAATCTGTCTTTCATGAATGAAAAATATCCGGGGATTAAAACACGTTCGAGCCATGGGTTAGACGGTGAGTCGCGGTCTTCTCACAGCCAGCTGTTCTGAGCTGCCAGTCTCTCTCTGGCATCCTGAGGCACTCCCCAGCTTCACACCATGGTTGCGTGAACAAGAGTGTTTTGTTTGGCAGTGGCCATAGCAGTTCAGGGCCTGTGATATATTTATTTACTTGGGAAGGGTAACAATTTAAAAAAAAAAAATTTTTTATCAGCCACAAGGTACAAAGGTATAATATAGAAGCAATAACACATCATAAATCCATATGTAACATCACTCATTTCATTACCAACAAATAACAATTTACTTTATAAAACACTCGGACCATAATATCCAATTTCATATGATATACAATAATATTAGAAAAAGGGACAAAAAAGAAAAAGATAAGAACCCCCCACACACACTTCTCCCTTATTAAAGCAGCTCATACTTGTGGCGAATGCTCCTCGTGTCTATTTTCTTACTGAGCCACTTCGTCATGGGTGCCGAAATCTTACCCCCTTTCTCCCTCGCCCGCCAACCCTTGTTTTTTTTACACAGAGCCACTTCCTGCCCATGTACACTGAGCAAGCGGTGGAGCCATGCTTATATATACGGGAGGTTCCGAATCCTTTCGTGCCATGGCTTATCAATAGCCTAGCTACTGCAATCGTAATAAATACGAAATCTCTATGCGGTGTTGATAGCTCTGCTCGATTATCGTACCCAAGTAGCATCATTGGTGGGGTAAGAGTAATTACACAATTGTTTTTTTCCTGCCAACAAAAATTCTAAACCTTTTTTTTAAGGGGTCAAGGTGTTACATACATAAAACATATGTATGCTATCCGCAGGGCTATGTTTGGACCTTGGGCATTCATCATTCTCACGTTTCCTCCATTCAAAAAGTTTCACGGGAGTATAATGCAGATTAAACAAGGTCTTGTAGTGTTGAGCTTTCCATTATGTTTCGGAATTTTCAATATTCTGCTAACTTTATTCCATACCTTCCAAGCTGCTTTTAAGCATTTAAATTGAGTTCTTTTATAGTAGCTGTGCTCCAGTTGTGTAAGGAAGGAGCCCTGTTGCTTCCTCACCGACTGCTAAATGATAGATTGAGGGTAAACCATCCTCACTGCTAGATCTATCTGTTATCAGCAGGTTACCAGTCTGCTGCAGGGTAGTTTCCCAGTAATAGAATAGTAAAACGGAGCAGCCCAGACACCTCTCTCCCGCAGGAGAGTTAACGTTCTTAGTGCATGTCTTGGTTCTGATAGTGCCAAATAAAGTTAGAGAACATTGAGTTTATTTTCTGTACTGCAGTAGAAGGCAGTTCTAGCGGGATAGATTGGAATAAGTATAATATTTTGGGGATGACTTTCATTTTCAATACGTTGACCCTGCCAACTATTGTTAAGTGCAGTTTATCCAATTGCCTTAGCTCTGTGCGGATATCGTCCAGCACTGGGTCAAAATTGTTTGACCATATTGCATCTATATCGGATCCTATCCTGACCCCCAAGTACATAGCAGATTCTATCTGGCGCTGGCTTTGCCTAATACAATGTCTTTTACAGATTATCTGTCTTCCCTTAGTTTAATTTATATCCCGATCTGCTCCCAAATTCCTCCGCTATACTCTCAAGTTCGAAAATTGCTGTCTCTGGTTTAGATGTAATAACAGCAATATCATGTGCATAGGCTAGTACTTTAGTCTCATAGTTGTAAGTTATCATTGGTTCGATCGCGGAGTTCACGATTATCTGATTTATGAAAGGATCCAGATATCTGACGAAGAGAATTGGGGAGCACAGACACCCCTGCCTGGTTCCCCTGGCCGCCTCTATTGGTCCCGAAGTGTTCCCCATCACCTGTAGCTTTGCATATGGTCTATGGTACATCACTTGAATCACTGTAATCAATTTGGAGCCAAATTCCCTCTCTGATAGTGCTTCCCAAAGATATTGCCATGTCACACCATCGAAGGCCTTCTCGGCGTCCAAGAGAATCACAACCATTCCATCGCCAGTAGCCTCGGCTATATACAGAAAGGAGATCACCCGTCTTATATGATCTGCTGTTCCCCTGCCAGGTATGAAACCATGTTGCCATGGCAAAACTCATTTGGCTATGGCCCTCTGGAGCCGATTTGGCTAGAGCTTTCGAGTAAATTTTAGCATCCGTGTTTATCAAAGAAATAGGGCGATACGAGCCGGGCAGCTCTGATGGTTTCCCCTTCTTGGGGAAGATTATTATATCCGTTTCCTACAAATATACGAGTGGAATGCCTCTTTATTGTACGGCTAAAAAGAGATCATGTAGAAAGGGGGCCAGATGGTATTGGAGTAATTTGTACAGCTCAATCGGAATTGTATCTGGCCCAGATGCTTTACCAGAGGATAAGGAGCTAAGCGCCGCCACTTTCTTCCAATGTGAATTCTGTTTCCAGCTCTAAGCCTATATCTTCATCAATTTTACTCAACCATGGATAATTCCTTACAGTAGCAATTTGTGCAACATCAATAAGATCTAATTGATATAGTGTTTGGGGGAACTGTTCAAAAACACCCCTAATTTTTACATAGTTGGTTTCATATTGCCCTTCGTTGTTTTGAATTTTAGTTATCTTCTGTCTCGTCCGAAGGGCCAGTGTTCTGCCAGCCATTTCCCCATATTCATACATCTCTTTGATGTTGCTAATATTCCTGGGCTACTTGTATCTGTAAATAACTATGTTTGAGGCATGTGGGCTGCTGAATTCATATTTTAGCATAGATCGCCGTCTAGTGTTGGGTCCGGATGTTTGCACCTTGTTGTCTTGGAAGAGTCTTCGAAGTATCACGAGATAGGTGACTCCTCCCCTGGACTACAGTGCGCATGGGCATCTTCTCCATCTTCAGATTGTTTTTCTCCACCATTGGGTTCGGATGCACTTCGACAACTCCAACTTCGGGACCAAAGTTTTGCAACATTCAAAGGCCGAAAACCTTCAACTTTCAACGGTATTGTTTCCGCTCTGTATCCGTCGACAACTCTTTCCATCTACATCTGGTCATCGACTCGGGCCGTTGGGCCTTTTCGACGCCACGTGGGCCACCTGCAGATGGAAAGGACCCTGTTCAAAAGATGCCCACAATGTCGATCCAAGTTTCCACATAGCAACAAGCATACAGTATGCAACAGGTGCCCAGCAACAAGCATACAGTATGCAACAGGTGCCTATCTCCGGAGCACAACGAAGAAAACTGCCCAGCTTGTGCTCAGTTCCGGTCGAAGAAGACTATCCGGAACCGAAGAGCTGCCCGACTAGAGATGCAGCGGCAGGCACCAGAACCAGAAAACATTTTCGAGGACAAACATGAACTTCATGAGGCAGAGGACTCCGACTTAGAGCTAGTCACCGCAGAAGACCAGTCGGACTCCGATGACGAGATCCCACCGGGGCAAACCGTGAGTACCAAAGCCCCTACCCTGCCTCCACCTCCATCCAAGGCTCCGGTCAAAGCATCTCCCAAAAGCCTTAGCCAAGACCGAAACATAGCTTCAGAAGCCCTGCCTTCTGGCTCAGCTACAAAGACTACACCTAAGCCTTCAGGTACACTGGTACCAAGTAAAACACTTCCCAAAAAGACTGTCGATTCAAAAAAGGCCACAGAGCCGAGAACGGGCTCTGACACCAAAGAAATTGTCGACCTGAAGAAGAGCGTCGACGCGAAAAAGGTGGTCAACCCGAAAACAGTCGTTGATCCGACTAAGACTGTCGACCCGAAAAAGGTCGTCGTTCCAAAAAGGAGCGCCGACCCGAAAAAGGTAATCGACCCGAAAAAGGCACTCAACTCGAAAAAAGTCGTCGAGCCGAAAAGGCACATCGAGCCTAAAAAGACTGTAGGGCCGAAACGAAGAAGACCGTCGAATCGAGTCGGCCCGAAAACAGCTGTCGAGCCGACAATAGACGTTTAGCCAGATACAGCTCCATGGAAACATAAGGACAAGAAAGCGACCAATCCAAAAATCTCGTCGAAAAAGCCACGGACAGTAGAAGAAGAACTTTTTCATCCTGATCCAGTGAGCCCAGGCCAAAATAGAAGGTATATAGAACCTGAAACAGGACATATAGCAGTTTACAGTAAAAACAAGAGAAGACTGGACACTGAAGCTCCTTCTCCTGTTCCTCCTAAGAAGAAAGACTTTGGGACATCCCCTTCAAGACCTTTTACACCTCCTCCTTTCACTCCAGACATGCCTTATGTTCCATATTCTCCTACGCCTCCACATTATGATGAGGAAGAAGACATGGGTGAAGATCTTCAACAGGATTTTATAGACCCTGACTATCAAGGAAACCAAGATACCACATGGGACGATCAAAACGACCCTGATGACCCATATGATACACAACCCATTCCCGATCCCTCCACATACCCCACAAAGCTATCTCCTACTGACGACACTGTCGCTTTTAACCAGCTAGTAGACAGGGCAGCTCAGTATGATGGCGTAGACATGCACACTGACCCTATAGAGGAGGATTTCCTATTTAACACCTTCCCAACATCAGAGAAGACTATACGTACACTACCTATGTTAAAGGGAGTACTAAAGCATGCATCAGACATCTTTAAAGACCCCGCTAGAGCGCGCATACTCAATCCTAGGATTGAAAAGAAATATAAACCAGCCCCTACAGACCCCTCCTATATCAGGGCTCAGCTACCACTTGACTCTTCAGTTGTTGCTAATGCTAGGAAAGAGCGAATTCGCAAACAGGTGATGCCCCCCCCCCCTCCAGACAAGGAGTCAAAGATTTTAGAAGCCTCTGGCAAAAGGGTAGCTTCTCAAGTGACTAATACATGGAGAATTGCCAATACACAAGCTCTCCTAGCACGCTATGACAGAGCACACTATGATGAACTGGAAGGGTTATTGCAACACATACCAGAACCCTATAAAGCAAAAGCAAATTCATTAATACAGGAAGTAAAGTTCATCACCAATGCATCCATTAAATGCGCCCTTGATGTAGCGGATACATCCGCTAGATCTGTCAACACTAGCGTGTTACTACGCCGGCATGCCTGGCTCTGCATTTCTGGATTTAAAACTGAAGTGCAGTCTACCATTCTTAATCAACCCATTAATCAGGATTTCTTGTTTGGACCTGCAGTGGATACCATCTTAGAAAAGATGAAAAAAGATACTGACACCGCTAAGTCCATGGGTGCACTTCAATTTCAACAGTCTCGAAGCTCATTTCGTCGCTCCTCTTTTTGAGGCTCAGGCCGAGGCAACACATCCCAGGCCTTTTCCTCATTTAAAAGAGGCTCCAATAGAGGAGGTTATAGAGGGAACAATAACGAGGGCAGAGGACGTGGTGGTAACCACACCAGAGCCTCCACCACCACCAGTGACTTGTTCACACTCTTTCCAGACCATTTAACACCAGTCGGAGGGCGAATAACACAATTCCTACCAGATTGAAACGCCATCACTACAGACTGGTGGGTGAGACAATTTATCCAGTATGGTTACTGCCTGGAACTCATTTCTACTCCACCCAACATACCGCCCAAACACCGTCCAATGTCCAAAGAACACATCACGCTGTTACAAGAGGTACTCTCCATGCTACAAAAAGGTGCCATAGAGCCAGTCCCATTTCAACATCAAAGGACAGGAGTATGGGCTAGATGTAGGTAAATGGTATTTACCGATTCATAAATACCGAATTTTACTGATTCGGTATTTATGAATCAGTAAATATGAAGGGGGGAGATGTAGGTATTTCCAGATGTTGAAATACCGATTCGTTAATATTCGGTATTTACCGATTCGGTAAATACCGAATCGGTATTTCCTATTGATTCCTATGGGCTGTGAAGCCCATAGGAATCAATGGGAAATACCGATTCGGTAATTTACCGAATCGGTAAATACCGAATTCTGCAAGGTTGCAGGGGGTGTCACTTTGACACCCTCTAGCACCCCAAATACAGGCATGTGTGCCATGTGGCTCACAGACATGCCCTAAGGGCATGTCTGTCTGTCACATGGCATAGGTGTGCATGCACACATGTGCATGCACACCTGGATTCGGTATTTTACCACCCAATTGAATTGGGTGGTAAAATACCGAATCTGTATTGTCTTTGGGACTCAGAAGAGTCCCACCTACATTTGGATTTACCGAATCGGTAAAATTACCGATTCTGTATTTTACAGAATCGGTAAATTTACAGATTCTGTCAAATAAATGCCCCTACATGCCAAATCTTAAATACCGGTCGGTAACGACCGGTATTTAGGCTCCTACATCTGGCCCTATATTCTCTATACTTCCTCATCCCCAAAAAAGACGGATCCCTCAGACCAATATTGGACCTAAGACCTCTGAACCAATACATACTGTCAGAGCATTTCCATATGATCACTTTACAACAAATGCTCCCACTGCTCCAGCAAGGTGACTTCCTTGCTACATTAGACCTCAAGGATGCATACTTTCACATCCCTATACACCCAGCTCACAGGAGATACCTCAGGTTCACAATCGAAGGTCAACACTACCAATTCAAAGTTCTCCCCTTCGGGGTAACTACAGCACCAAGGGTTTTTACAAAATGCCTAGCAGTAGTAGCAGCACACCTCAGAAGGCAACACATCCATGTGTTCCCCTACCTCGACGATTGGCTCATAAAAGCCAACTCATACGCTCAGTGTGCCAGCCATACCTCACAGACAATCCAGCTACTGCACAGTCTAGGGGTTTCCATAGATTACCCAAAATCACATCTGCAACCCTCCCACATACAACAATATCTGGGAGCTACAGTAAATACCTCAGTGGGAAAGGCATATCCAAATCCAGCCAGGATAGCCAACATACAATCTCTCATTTAAAAATTTCAGATGCAACCAGCTAGAGTGTTCATGCAGCTTATAGGCATGATGGCCTCCTGCATATTCATCGTCCCTCATTCTCGCCTTCGCATGAGTCCCTTACAAGAATGCCTAGCACAGCAGTGGAACCAGGCTCAAGGACAATTAAAAGACCTAGTGTTGGTAGACAGCCGCACTTAACTCTCTGCAATGGTGGAAGCCACAAAACCTTTCCAAGGGGCGACTGTTCCAAGAGCCAGTTCCACAAGTAGTTTTAACAGCGGACACATCACTGACAGGTTGGGGAGCCCATCTCCTTCAATGGACAGTCAAACAGAAGACACTACATATAAACCACTTTGAGTTACTAGCAGTATTTCTAGCGATGAAAGCCTTTCAGAAGTACTTGTACAACAAGGCTGTGTTAATGCGGACAGACAACATGACAGCCATGTACTACATCCAAAAACAGGGAGGTACACACTCTCTGCAGCTGTCTCACCTAGCACAACGCATATGGAAGTGGGCAATTCCACAAAACATTTATCTCCTGGCAGAACATCTCCCAGGAATAGACAATCAGATAGCAGATCTACTGAGCCGACACAGTCAACAAGTACACGAATGGGAGATTCACCCTCAAGTTCTTCAACCATTCTTCCAAAAGTCGGGACATCCAGAAATAGATTCGTTTGCCACAAACGAAAACTCAAAATGCCCGTCCTTTGCCGCCAGGTTCACACACCCGTTGTCACAAGGCAATGCGATATGGATGAACTGGTCAGGCAGATTTGCGTAGGCTTTTCCACCAACCCCACTGATTCCATTGGTGGCACGCAAACTAAGGCAACAGTCACTCACAATGATCCTAGTTGCTCCCACATGGGCAAGACAACCATGGTACATGACACTCCTGGAACTCTCTGTAGTCCCCCACCAAAGGCTGCGCCTTTCGCCACAATTGCTAACAAAGAACCATGGAGAAATCGGGCACCCAGATCCCAATCAGATGAACCTAGCGATCTGGCTCCTGAGGTCTTAGAGTTCAGATATCTTAACTTGCCTCCCGACTGCATGAACATTATCAAGGAAGCTAGGCATCGCACTACCAGAGCATGCTACGCAGCTAAATGGAAAAGATTTGTAATCTATTGTAATAATAATCAAATCAATCCATTGGATGCCTCCATCCAAAACTTAATTTGTTACCTGCTACATCTTCAAAGATGTAACCTAGCATACTCATCAATAAGGCTACACCTTACTGCTATAGCAGCATATCTTCAAAACAGACAACATGTCTCCCTGTTTAAAATACCACCTATCAAAGCTTTCATGGAAGGACTTAAAAGAATTATCCCTCCAAAGCATCCACCTTCTCCAGTCTGGAACCTAAACATAGTAATTACCAGACTCATGGGACCTCCCTTCGAACCACTTCATTCATGTGAACTACAATTCTTAACATGGAAGGTGGCTTTTTTAATTGCCATTACCTCCCTTAGGCGAGTAAGTGAGCTACAGGCACTAACCATTCAGGAACCTTTCATGCAAATACACCACAATAAGGTAGTACTCCGTACAAACCCTAAACTTATGCCAAAAGTTATCTCCACTTTTCACATCAATTAGTCCATAGAATTGCCAGTTTTCTTTCCAAACCCGCAATCAGTAGCTGAAAGAGCTCTACACACACTAGACGTTAAGAGGTCTGCTATATTATGTTGACAGAACAAAACCATTCAGAAAGACAAAGCAACTATTTGTTGCCTTTTCACCACAACATAAGGGTAATCCTATTTTCAAGACAGGAATAGCCAGATGGATTGTTAAATGCATTCAAATATGCTATCAAAAAGCAAAGCGCACTTAAACAGTTCCCCCAAGAGCACACTCAACGCGCAAAATGGGGGCATCCATGGCTTTCCTAGGAAATATTCCCTTAGAAGACATATGTAGGCCAGCTACATGGTCTACCATACACACTTTCACTTAACACTACTGTGTTGATGTGCAAGCTAAGCAACAAGCTGCTGTAGGCCAGGCTATCCTTAAAACTCTTTTTCAAATCACTGCAGCTTGTACAGGTAACCACCGCTAGAGGAGAAACTGCTATACAGTCTATGCTAAGATATGAATTCAGCAACCCACATGCCTCGAACGGAAAATGCTACTTACCAGTATGCATCTGTTCTTGGCATGTAGGGCTGCTGACATTCATATCGCCCACCCTCCTCCCCGGTGCCTGTCACAGCTGCAGGGTCCATTGAAATGAATGGGCAGTCCATGACAAGCTGACCTTGTCATGAGCATGGAAGTGGTTAACATACATTTACATGGTCATCTCTTACTTTTCTATACTCCATCTTTGCCACAATGGCGAAAAACAATCTGAAGATGGAGAAGATGCCCATGCGCACTGTACTCCAGGGGAGGAGTCTCCTATCTCGTGATACTTCGAAGTCTCTTCCAAGACAACAAGGTGCAAACATCCGGACCCAACACCAGGTGGCGATCTATGCTAAGATATGAATATCAGCAGCCCTACATGCCAAGAACAGATGCATACTGGTAAGTAGCATTTTCCTCATTTCTGATTTAGCAATAGCTGTGTTATCACCACCTCACTTAAACTCTCCTGAACCCCATGGCGAATCAGATTGGTGTGTTCTACCTCCAATTGTGCCGCCTGTGACATTAGGGAGTTGATCTCATTCCTCTGGACCTTCCACTGTTGGCTAACATAACTTATCGCTCCCCCCCCCCCCCCCCCCTTACGCCAGCTTTAATTGCATCCCACACTATAGTATGGGGGGCGCTGAAGCGATTCATATAAAAAAATCTTGTCCATTTTTTAACATGACTCATACATTTCTCATCTATTAGCAATTTCCTATCCAAGGACCAACAGCGGTGTTTCCCTCCCATGCTCTGACATGTTAGTTCCAGCAAAAGCGTTTTATGATCCGAGAACATTTGAGGCAGTTTGTTTATCTCCACCTCGTCAATAATCCTAGCAGGAACCAAGAAGTAATCTAGACCAACATATTTTTGATGTGGATGTGAAAAGTATGTATATCCGGGGTCCTTGTTTTTTTTGGCTGCCCTAGTATCTACCAACCCATGGCTGTCCTTAAGAGCATTTAGTGCCCGGTTTACCTGTGGTTTCCTCCCGCTATAGAGAAGCCCAGCATCGCGAGAGATCCCAAGGTGAATGTTAAAGTCTCCACATAATATTCGTGGTGTAGGCCATGAAGCAAATTCCAACTCTAGCTTCTCCCAGATTTTAGGGCCGTCCTGATTCGAGGCATAAATAGTCCCAATAGTCACCCCCGTACTTAATGTCACAATTGCCCATCTTTGCATAACGTTTATCCGCCAATGTGCGTGTACTAATGCCAACCTGATATTTAGTAAATACTGCAACTACCCTAATCATGGTGGTCTGTGTGGAGCAGGCTACCAACTGGTAGCCTCTTATTTGAAGAGCCTCCTTATTGCTCTATGGGATATGGATCTCCTGTAAGCAGGTACCGTACAAATTCAAATACTTTGGCTCTTTTCGCTCTGTCATTTAGCCCTCCCATATTCACTGAGCATATCCGCATTTTATCCATATTGGGTTATTTGGAAAAACCATCTGTATACCATACTTTTCTGATGTCTATCTATTCCTTCTGTTCCATCCATTCTCTCGGCTTCCATGTACCTTGCCTGACTTTTATTCCTCTTGGTTCCACCCCTAGCTCTCGCAGGAGCCATATCCACCCTCCCCCACCCATCATTCTCCTCCCCCCCCATCATTCTCCTCCCCCCCCAACCCCCTCCCTTCCCCCCAACCCTCACCCTTCCCCCCCCCAACCCCCTCCCTTCCCCTGGAAGCTTCCAGGCCGATGGTCTGGTTGGAGAAATAGCAGTGCTGCATCGTGATCCGTGACCCCCCCCCCCGAATCTATTACGTACAGCTATAAATAGATTACACCCAATCAAATGCCCCCACAAAAAGAAAAAAAAAGAAGAAAAAAAAACTCCTAACCTCTTTTCATATTCGCATGGGAGCTAGGTTTTGGGGAGAAAAAGAGGAAGTATAATAACCAACAGTGAAAGAAAGCGCTCCAAATTCTCATTAAACCTTTTCTCCTCCTCAGCTCTCCCCCTCTACCCTTGCCTATTCCTAGAATGTTCTCATTTCCTTCCTCCCAACATTGGTAAAATGTCTTTGGATTTGGTTACCCTAGCTTTTTCCATTTAGTTAATCCAAAAATTCTTTGGCTTTGATTTCAGATGTGAAATAGCGGGACCTATCACCCTACAACCTTTAATTTAGCTGGATTCATGAGGTACGTCTGTGCGCCCTTTAACTGAAAAGGATTAATCATCTGTCGTAGTCATCAACACCTTTCAGCGGTTTTGAAAGAAATCCGGTTGTGTAAAAAAACTCAAAACCGTCTAGTTTATGTTTTGTGAGAATTTGGCCAGGCATATGATGCCCACTATTCTAGTGGGCACCTGGCACCAGTCCAAACGACCCTTACTGATGGTAGGTTTAGACAACCTTTATAGAAAACTATCCTAGTGGTAGCTGTGGAGAACAGCCATCAGGCTAAGTCTTGAAGGAATGTAAAGCAGCTTGTTTTACCAGTCTATAATCTCTTGAATGATCAAATGAAAGTACACCACACAGGGTATATTTATAAAATACATGTATGTATTCTAAACACAACCCCTCTAGTCTCTTTATGAGGCTAGAGGCAAAAGTACAACACAAGAACTTAAATAGCACACAGTAAACTCGCACAGTATATGTTTTGCCCTAGGGGCCTCACAAACTATAAACTAAACAAGCATTGAAAATGCAATAGGTCTCGCAATAGAAGAGTTTGACCTTTTTCGTTTTGCAAATGGATGAGTGGCGTTGCGTGGATGAGTGGCGTTGCGTGGATGAGTGGCGTTGCGTGGATGAGTGGCGTTGCGTGGATGAGTGGCGTTGCGTGGATGAGTGGCGTTGCGTGGATGAGTGGCGTTGCGTGGATGAGTGGCGTTGCGTGGATGAGTGGCGTGTGTGAGTGGCGATGCGTGTGTGAGTGGCGATGCGTGTGTGAGTGGCGTTGCGTGTGTGAGTGGCGTTGCGTGTGTGAGTGGCGTTGCGTGTGTGAGTGGCGTTGCGTGTGTGAGTGAGGTTGCGTGGATGAGTGGGCTTGGAATGCAATAGGTCTCGTATTAGAAAAGTTGTAGTTATTGGTCTAGTAAATGACATATATTATTTATTTGTTGGTTGTTAAAATTGCTAAATTGATGGCTTTGTCATTTACAATGCCAATAGTTATAACTTTCGCGAATGTGACACCTATAGCATTTGGAATCCAACATGTTTTTTATTTATGTGACTTATATGGCAGCTCTGGTCGTTATGCCACATCTCTAGAGAGCAGGAGAGTGCAGCAGGGGAGAGAAGCACAGCAATGCAATAGGTCTCGCATTAGGAAAGTTTGAGCTATTGGTATTGTAAAGGACACATTTTTTATGTATGTGCTTGTTTTGAAAATAGCGTAATTAATAGCTTTGTTTTTTACAATGCCAATAGTTTTATCTTCCGCAAATGTGACACCTATTGTAACACAATATGTGTTGTGAGGGTGAGTGAGGGTGAGGGTGAGGTGTTGAGGGTGAGTGAGGGTGAGGAGTTGAGGGTGAGTGTGAGGGTGAGTGAGGGTGAGGGTGAGGGTGAGTGAGAGTGAGGGTGAGGGGTTGAGGGTGAGTGAGGGTGAGGGTGAGTGAGGGTGAGGGTGAGGGTGAGTGAGGGTGAGGGTGAGTGAGGGTTTGAGGGTGAGTGAGGGTGAGTGAGGGTGAGGGATTGAGGGTTATTGAGGGTGAGGGTGAGTGATGGTGAGGGTGAGTGAGGGTTTGAGGGTGAGTGAGGGTGAGTGAGTTTGATGGTGAGTGAGGAGTTGAGGGTGAGGAGTTGAGGGTGAGGGAGGGGGGGGGGAAATAGTAGGCCTGCTGAATGGGGGTGTTGAATGAGAGAGATGCTGGATGATTTGTGTGTAAAGACCGAAATGTAGACACAGGTGTGACAAAATGGTATGCGCTGATGTATGCTGCAGAATGGGACAGAGGCTGGATGCAATAGTTGCCCTCAAAGTTGGGACGTTATGTTTATTCTGAAAATACAAAACATTGCTGCGGATGCGGCCCTTAAAATAGTAGGAAATAGTAGGCCTGCTGAATGGGGGTGAGTCTGTGTCTTGTATTTCGTTTAGACATAAGTATTTTAAAAGTAAAGCTAGCTGATGTATGCTGATGAATGGGACAGAGGCTGGATGAATAGTAATTAAAATAATGTATCCAATGTATGATGTTGAATGAGAGAGATGCTGAATGATTTGTGTGTAAAGACCGAAATGTAGACACAGGTGTGGCAAAATGGTATGAGCTGATGTATGCTGCAGAATGGGACAGAGGCTGTATGATTAAGATTGTAAATAATGTATTCAATAAATGATGTTGAGTGAGAGAGATGGTAATTGATTTGTGTGTAAACATAAAAATGTATACGGCGACTTAGATTCTAATTCGTCTGTGAAAGTTTGTTTTTGACTACGATTTCAGTTTCAAGTCTTTCGTTTATTGTGTTGTGCGAGCCTGACTGTGTGCAGGGAGAGAGAGGGGAGGTGCTGTCGTCTGGGGAGGGGGAGTTTGTGTATCCCAATGAAGGATTGTGTAGTGTATCCCAAACAAGCGCATTGAGCTTAAATTTGACGGGCACTGCAAGGAATCGCCATGGAATGGCAAGTTGGTTTAAGTCTGTTTAAGCCCCCATAGTCTCGGGCATTGAAAATGCAATAGGTCTCGCAATAGAAGAGTTTGACCTTTTGGTTTTGCAAATGGATGAGTGGCGTTGCGTGGATGAGTGGCGTTGCGTGGATGAGTGGCGTTGCGTGGATGAGTGGCGTTGCGTGGATGAGTGGCGTTGCGTGGATGAGTGGCGTTGCGTGGATGAGTGGCGTTGCGTGGATGAGTGGCGTTGCGTGGATGAGTGGCGTTGCGTGGATGAGTGGCGTTGCGTGTGTGAGTGGCGTTGCGTGTGTGAGTGGCGTTGTGCGTGTGTGAGTGGCGTTGTGCGTGTGTGAGTGGCGTTGTGCGTGTGTGAGTGGCGTTGCGCGTGTGTGAGTGGCGTTGCGCGTGTGTGAGTGGCGTTGCGCGTGTGAGTGGCGTTGCGTGTGTGAGTGGCGTTGCGTGGATGAGTTGCGTGTGTGAGTGGCGTTGCGTGTGTGAGTGGCATTGGGTGTGTGACTGTGCTGCCTGTGGCGAGTGCAAACTACAATCAATTGGCACAGATTAAAATAATATTTTTAAAACATGAGTTTATTATGCCAGTTTCAAAACAACTAGTAGTTTCACTTAACCTGCATTAACAGTAGCACTTGGAATATAGGTATTTAAACTCTTTGATGTCGCACATACGGCATTGAGTTGGGAGATCAACAGCTGAGCTGTACATTTTCAGTTTTGCGTGTAATTGTGTTATATCTAGGGAGACGGACGGACGTGAAAGTGATCGGGGGAGGAGGGGGGTGGGGAGCACGTGAGTGGTGTATGTATGTGCCTAAGCGAGGTGCTTGGGAGAGCGAGGCTGTCCAGGAGGGAGGGGGAAAAGGGAGGGGTTATGGCAAGCAGGGGGCCTGATTATGGCCACAGCTTGAAGGCTTTGAAGTCTCCGCATGCTGGCAAATGGTGATGAGGCAGAGAGTCTTTGATTCAGAGTTGTACTTCTGGATTGCTTTACTTAGGGAGGAGCCAGACAAGCATGAGGGCCTTTGAAAGTCGGTAGTATAGACGGTATGTGAATGGCGACTTTGGGTGATGTTATCATACATGGTTCATGGCCCTGCACTGCAGAGCCGGCATAGCGGAAACGCTTTATTATTTACTGTCAACGCGAACTGAAGGCGAGGGTGCTAGGCAAAATGCAAATCTGGCGGGCGAGACAGTGCAGTGGCCCGAAGATGGGGGGTTGGGTAGTGTGGGGTAAACAAGAGCCACCCAGCAGCACGTGAGCGGGAGGCACCACTTGTAGGGGGTGGATGTGAAGAGGACTCGTCCCTGTGCACGCGAAAGTGAAAGCAGCGGCCGCATCAAAAGTGTGCAAATTTAAAATACAAACTGCAACGAAGTAGAGCATCAAAAAGAACCCGCTGTAGACTTACTGCAATTTGAGAGATGCTGTCGCGTGAAGGGACAAACTGAGTGTGTTACTGCAGTAGAAAGTGAAGAAAGGCAAACCAAGATGAAACAAAAGTTAAAACAAGAATAAGACCAAAAGAGACAAGACGGAGGGAAGGCAGAGAAGGGGAGGGGGGAGGAGAAATGCGACACGGCGGGCAGGGGAGGGGGCGGAGCGGGGAGAGGGTGTGAAAGCAGCAGGGGCCTGGAGTGCGGCTGAGGGAACTGAAGAAATGCGACACGGCAGGCAGGGGAGGGGGCGGAGCGGGGGTGTGGGAGGAGTGCGCCTGAGGGAAAATACATGCAAGGCAGGCGGCTGGGGGCATGTGCACGCGCTTTTAAGCTCAATGCGCATGCGCATTGAGCTTGAATTTCACGGGCACTGCAAGGAATCTCCACGATTCCTTGCAAGTTGGTTAAAGACTGTTTAAGCCCCCATAGTCTCGCAAGCTCGATGCGCATGCGCATCGACAGGCGAGACCTAAAAAGTGGTATAAGAACCACGTGAGGGATAGAAGTGAGGCCTAGGGCCTGTAGAACCGCTGGGGCAACCAGGAACCACCCAAGGTAGGGACGCAGGAGACCCACGGGGGACTCGTGTAGGGTCTAAACACAGCCGCGAATCACCATTGACTTCTATGGAGGAAATTCAAGTTACAGTTTTAAAGTTTTAGGACACTTAGGAGTGGACTGCGGTGAAACCCCTTTAGAACTAGACACTTCGAGAGTCAAGACCCACGGGGGCACCGAAGTACTCGTGTTACCTAACCCAGGAAAGCCGGGTGCATAGGTGTCTTTTCGTGTCTGGTTTCGTCGTTGATTCCAATGGAGAACTGCCAAGAAGTGCTGCAGGCGACCAGAGAAAAAGTGTATGGATGGATCCAAGGGTGGATCTGAAGAACCTGAAAGCAGAGGGGACAGGGTCTGGGTCACTAGCCGGTGACCAGGATGGCGACAGGAAGATGCCAGCCAATGTGGGTGCTTTAAGGTGAAGTAGGTGAAGCTTGACTCTTCAGCCACGAGGTCCATGAGGCGTCGATGACAACCAGGAGCTGGATTGGAGCTGTCCCACATAGTGTGTCAAGTGCTGCAGCATCGGTATCCGGATTGGACCCAACAAACCTTGGCAACAGCAACCCACGCAAGATGACAAGATTGGCTTTGGTGCAGACCAGCAAGGTCTGAGGGACTCACCCTTTGGAGGGGAGTCGGGCACGTCTGGAGCAACCAGGAACGCCCAAGAAACAAAGATTGTCCTTCGTGGGGACCCACTAGCCAACGGACTAAAGATCGCGAAGGAGCCTCAAGCTGCGATGCAAAAAGCGGGCCCACGGAACACTCGTGGAGTGTAGGCCTCTCAGCTTCGGTGCTAAAGGTGCTCGGGACAAGGGTAACAAATAGCCCAATTCCCCAATTTGCCAAACTTCAGGAAGTAGGTGCACTTGCAAAATTGCAGGATGTCCAGGAGTTCCGGTCCCACGTCTCTCGTGATAGCAACAGGTCTCAGCTTCGCTGGGGACTTGTATCAGCCTCGGAGATGTTTGGAAGTCCGTGCCCTGTGTCGCAGATTCTTCGGGATCCGTCTGGAGCCTTGAAAATGCAGACCGGCAAGATGCTTCTTTGGTGCCTGTTTGAACAGGGGAGTCACTCCTTGACCCAAGGGAGATTTCTTACGTCTTCCAGTCGATATGGATTGTCGAAGGTCCAAGATTTCTTCTTTAGAGTTTCGTCCAGGGTAATCTAAAGTCCTTGTGACTGGGTTCCTATACTCCTACTAAGTTAAGGGGTTGAACTAACTCTAGGGTCCCACCTATGGGAGGACCTGGGGAGGGGGTGGTTACACCACTTCCCCTTTGTCAAGATTCGCGCCAAAGCTGGGACCGAGTGCCCCAGCAATCGGTTTGAACTGGGAAATGCATGGAGCACCTTGTGTGCCAGAGGCAGTGTCTGAAAAGCATTCACTGAATGCAACCCACCCTGCCTCAATACACTAAAGCCTGTCTGGAGAGGTGCTGGCACCTCCCTGGACAGGAAACCTATTGTCCAGGCCTCCCCTGCCGGAGTTTATTCCAGCAGCAGGAGGTCAGACTCGTGTCTGTGGCAGCAGCATCCATTTTGTGATGCTGAGGCTCTTTTAAACATTTACTGGGTAAGTGTGTACATGTCTCCTCCCTCTAGAAGGGTGGAATGCTACCCCCGCCACCAGAACTGACGAGGGGGTAGTATTCCAAAGTGTTTGACACCAAACACAACATGTTTTGATAAAACCAAACCAAAGTTAGCATTAACCGTGAGGATGATAATGCACTTAAGAGTATATGGTATGGCTATATCATCGAACAGTTATAAGGAAGGGATATCGAAGGCTGCAGAGGGGCTCAGCTCATGCTAGGGCACCCTCTCACACAAAACCAAGCACTCTGCCTTCAGTATTGTCAAGACCTGCCATAGGAGTGACTTATTAGTTATTATGTGTCTATATAAATATAGGTAGATATAGGTATACTATATCTAAGTAAGGGGTGCTTATACCACCTTACCCAGGCTGCAAGTGCGGACCTGTGGTGCCATTTTGGAAGGCCTACCAGGGGTGGCAGAATACATGCTTCAGCCCCTGGTAGGCTCTGGGGTACCTATGCCCTTGGTACCTTAGGTGCCATATACTAGGGACTCATAAGGGTGACCCAGTAACCAATCTAGTATGTATCTAAAGTACATACAATCAATTTAGAGAGAGAACAGCTAGGCTGTGGTCCTGTTTATCAGGGTCACAGCCAGACTAAAGTCGAAAATCCAGTGAAACACAGCAAAAAGTGGGGGTAACCATAGGAAGCAGACCCTACTCTCCTACATGTTTACAGTCAGGCCTGGCCTTTTCGAAGATAATCTGCCGGAGGAGATAATTCCCAAAATATTCTAACATGGCTCTGGGTCCAGCATCTGCTCCGGAAGGATGTTTTACTGTCATGGGAACTCGATGGGCCCGTTGGATTTCGTGAGCCCAGTCCATTCTTCAACTTCTAGAAAGGCCTTCACTAGCAGATCGATCATGTAAAGACAAATGTCCGTGCCTCTGTTTTCCTCTGGAAATACCCAGGAATTGCAGATTGTTTCTTCGTTGGCGATTTTTCTGGTCTTCCAGTTTCCACTGCACATCTATAAGTCTGGCCTCATGGGATTCAGTTTGAAGCTGGGTTGCCACCATATCTGTCTCGAGATTTCCGTCTCTTGTCTCAAGCTGTGATAGGCGATCCGTGATCTCACTACATACTTCGGCGATTTTCCGAATGGAGCCCTGAACTTTTCGGATAGCAGCCTGAGAGCTCCTGTTATCCTGTCTGGTCTCTTCCCGTTGAGCCATGATAGATTGCAAGATAGTATCCATGGTTGTAATAGATGTAGCATCTGGGTCGGACAATGGGTCTTGGTTATCCCCCATAAGCTGGTTTGTTGGTGAGTAATCCCAATTTAAATCCCGTCTTTTCCCCCCTTTCTTGGGCTCCGGGATCTGGTTCCCCACTAGTTTTCCGCAGAGTTGCAGCAGAGTCTCTTCTACTTGTATCTGTCAAACGTTCGCTCTCAGCTTCTCTATCGCTTGTCAGGGATAGGGAATCGACTATTGAACCTGTGTCTTCCGATAATGAATAGAAATAATCAGTTGCCTCTAGATCTGTTTCCTTTGTACAGTGGGTTTCTTGTGCGTTGAGCTTAGCCCCCATTGTTTTTTACCCCCTATTGTAGTCTGTTTTTTTTAGCTCTCGTTTGTAGATAATTTCGAGAAGCTTTTTCTATGAGGGGTAGTTGAGATTGCTGGGGTTCTATCTGCTTTGTTAAATTGTTCTCCGTTATATTTAGAGAGTCTATTTTGTCAATGCCTTGGTATTCCTGCTCCCAACCTGATGTTCCCTATCCCATCCAATCTCTTCCCCCCGCAATCAGCAGGTTTGTTCGTGTCTCTTGCCGCATGCTCTTCTACATGCTCGCTCCATGTCAAACAAGGATCAGTTTCAGCTGTATCGAGCACTGTTGCAGGATTGGTGAAGCGACAGAGTTCCCCCTTCTCCAAATCTGCCGTGTCCAGCGTATCCTCCTGCTACTGTTCCAACTTTTTAGATCCTACACTCCGCTCAGCATGCCCTGTATGGCTTGTCTGCCTCTTGGAGCTCCACAATTGTTGGACTGGGCAGATGTTTCTGGCGCGTTGTCTCTCCTTTCCCCTTCCTGTCCAGGGGATCCGTCCGGGTCGCATTCTGCTGCGCCGCCCAGGCTTTCGGGTTACTCCTGCGCCTGCTGTAACAGTCGAAAGAATCGATATGTGGCTTATCGCCGGTACTGGTGTGGCACCCAGCGGGCTGCAAGTGGTAGAGTGTGTTGCTGTCTTGCTACACGTCGCAGGAGGCCCTTTCGGCTTCATTGTGACCCAGCGCTCACCGCACGGCACTCCGGTTTGGCAGCAACTGGAGCTCCGCGTCCTGTATATCTTTTGGAAGGGTATATTTTTCATTGTATTTCGTAGCTTGTCAGTTGCCAAGTTTTCTTTTTCTGTTATTTATATCGTCCCTTAAGACTATCCACCTTCGTAATGTCTTTAAGAAACTGCACCTGTTTCACTGTGCAGGAGTGCAGGAGTCCAGGAGCAGTTTTAGCATTTCAAAGTGGCCCTTGTAGATGTTCATAATTTAACACGTTGTTACATTTAAGCAATTTAACATGTGGTTACATGTACTTTACCCAATGTTGTGCCACAAAAAAATAAAGTAACCCCTTTCACCAGCGATAGTACTGCGTTTACAGAGAGGTATTATAGCCCTGCTGATAAATGCGTGTACCATTCCACGAAGAATACATCCCCTGCTTAGAACGACTCTCATTTTTCGTACTACCATCTTATTTATACTGTAACTGGTCGGGGTGAGTTTAGACTGCCATTTTCTATTTTGCTATCTCTGCCGAGACTTCCCCAACTAGTGCCATCATTCCTCTCTCTCTCTCTCTCTCTCTCTCTCTCTCTCTCTGACACGTACACAAACGCAGATTACACCATAGAAAGTTGTCCCAGCTGGCTTTGTAAATGCTTGCTTTTAAGGTCGTGCTTAAAACAGTGCATTGGCTGCAGCTGGCAGGACATTTTGTTTATTAGAAGGGGCTTGCACTGGAGTCCACCCACTGCTTACCATTTGTTGACTTAATTATCATGCTTATTTGTTGCCTTCTAATTGCCCAGCAGGTGCCAGTTTCACTTACTCATCATTTGTTTCTCTCTTATGTTAAGCAAGTACTAGTAGCTTCATTTTGATTAGTGTCCTTCTGTTGCTAACCCTGTGAAAGGTGTACTTTTTTTTTCTTCCCATCTCATTGATGAGACCTATAGGATTTGCCAATGCCTATTTTGTATCGGGTACAGGATTGTTATTATAGCCCATGTGCGCTTTGAATTTGACAACCTCTTATGAACTACCTACAAATGAAGACTGATATTTTTTTGTTAACTGTTTATGCATCTTCATTGTCTTTGATATGCTTCTGTTTCTGGGACAGCTTACATCGCTTCTGCCTCAGTCATAGAATGTTTCACTGGAACAAGCACTGGCAGTGCCAAGGTCTTTAGTGACTACCTCCAGATTTTCACTAATACTTCCTGGTAGAAAAGCCTCTGATAGGGGCAGAAGCCCTCACTTTAAGCTCCCTCTTCCCCTTAATCTTTAACCCCTTCGACGCGCATTTTCTTTCAAAATCGCAGTGCGCAGCGGGAAAACCGCTAGCGCGCATGCGGTTAAGGCATGGCTCCTGGTTGAAATTTATATTTGTTTGATCCCTCCCTTTTTAAGTCTGGCTTAAAATCGTAACTGTTGCGGACTCTTCGGAATTATCACAAAAAGTGCTTTAAGAAGTACCCTCACCTAACATGATCACCGCTTTCCTGACCCTGGCTGCATGTTTGTGCTGTGATGCATTATTGAGTGATTCAAATCTTCCAGTAAGTGCGCCTCAACTTGACCTACCCACCCCCAAACATGCTGCGGGAGGTCCAACTAGCCTAGGAAAGAAGGCCCTGGTCTGCCTTGGGACCTGAGCTGCTGCCTGTGAGCATAAGCCAGGGTGTTTGGACTAGGAATGTCCCTTGCATGATAAACAAATGTGTACTCCTGCCCTGAAATGTGAAAATGGTATCCTGCCATTTAATTTGGCCTTAGAGTCACATTTATTTAGCATATGCACGGAAGCTCCGGCATGTCCCCGTTAGTGTGACGCCTAGAACATGTTCTGTGACCTGGAGTGGCGGATCAAGTACGTACACATAGCAGGCATAGTACTTCTGTCCATGCTCTTGAATCAAGTAGAGCAATGGTGATAGCAAACTGAGTTTTGAGAATCTTTATCATGACACAGACCGTTTCTCTGGGTCAGAAGAGAGGGCTGTCTGCTGACCCCTCTCATGCAAATTTCCACTATTAAATGAGCCCCAGATCCATGAGCTGATGCTCGATGTGCATGTCGAGTATCTGTGTATGTGCAGGGAGTGTTTATCACATGTATGGTAGTAGGACTCTGTGTGTGGTGAGTTTGAATACTAGAACCAGTTAGTTACATTTTGTAGGACCTCGGGTGTAGCCTGGCACAAAATGGAAAACCGATCTATCTTCCCCAGACAGTGGAAGCATATTTTATTCCATGCGTTGCTGTGGCTAGAGGGTGAAGATAAAGACATTCAAAAAATGATAAAAGATGGAGACAGGCTTGCCTCCGCAAAGGGCCCCTGGTTAGTTCTTCTTGCGCTGTCATTTGGTAGGCATAAGTTTATGGGCAGCAGTTTACGTTGTTTAAGGTAAATACGTTTCTAGAGAAGCCCTACCTTTTTGCCTATTCCTGATTACTGCTTCTGGAAGGCAGGTGACCGCTAGGAGTACAGATCTCACACTTCATTGTGCAGTTGTTTTTGATACTCCTGCTTGGAGCCGGCATCATTGCTACCCCATTTGAGAGCCATCACCGTGCACAAATGTTGTGTCTGAGAAGAAAACAGAAAATTACGTTTACTTGAACTGCAGAAAGGGTTTGTAGGAAAGTAGTATCTGCTTTTATGATTACCCCCACTTTTTGCTTGATATAATGCGGTTTCTGACAAGTCTGACTGAGATCCTGCCAATCAGGACTCCAGTCTCTGTGCTTTCTCCCCTACATGGTAATGGTAATGGTAATAGTAATGTTAATGGTAAGTACTTGGGTACATCCCAGATTTGATACTGGGGTATCCATATCAGTCCCTAGTATATGATACTAAGATACCCATGGCATAGGTCCCCCATAGGCTGAAGCGTGTATTATGCCACGTATGGGAGACCATTCAAACTATCTCTACAGGCCTGCCATTGCAGCCTGTGTAAGCTGATGCTAGCACCACTTACAAAAGATATAGGTTTCCCTATATCTAAGGTCACTGCACTTAAAACCTATGTCACCCCTACAGCCGCCCTTTGCAATCCTGAAGGCATGGTGCTTGGTTCTAAGTGTGAGGGTGCCCCTGCATGAGCAGGACACCCCTACGACCTACGGGGGCCATTCTCCCGGGTTGTAAGTGAGACGGCCATATGACATATAGAGTGGCACCACGTAATTACGCAGTGACCATCTCAAAACTGGCTGCAACAAATCCTATCATGTTTGGTATCAAACATCTTGGAATCATACCCCCCCACACACCGTTAAGGGTGTGAATCATACCCCAACACCGTAAATGGTGTGGGAGGCATGATTCCATGCACCGTAAAGCTCCTTTGGGAGGCCCTATGTGCTCCTGGTACCAGTCTTCCAGAGCCAGACAGCAAGCCAGGGCTGTTTAATACATTATCCTTTGTAACAAGTTTTTATCCAAAATTAAAATGGGAGTGTGTGCTTTCCTTCATTTAAGGTGATGCCATATGTTTTCTCTCTTTAGCTGTTCCTATCATGAAGCACCTTTTAAAAATCAGTTTAAGCTAAACATGATTCTAAATGAAAACGCTATAATGTTTCTTTAAGTTTGGCTTATTTTCTCTTGCTAATTCAACTGCATGTGTATAATTGAATAACTGGCTTTAACTCCACAGTCCTCCAATTTGAGATTGATAATGCATGAAAATATTGCAAGATGGATATAGAGGGTTTATGGCGCTGCCTCTTCTGCATTGAAATGTGTGGGATAGTTAGCTTGCAGTTTGAAAACCGACCATTTTTAGGTCTTGTCTAAGACAGCGCATATGCGCTGTCGCCTGCAAGAGAATTTTTTTTCTACGAGGGGCTTGTAGCCTGCCCATTGCTTACCATTGCTCGGCTTTGTTCTTACTCTTATTTGCTGCCTCCTAATTGTCCAGCACATTCCAGTTTAAGTTCCTCTTTTGTGTGGAGCATGGACCAAGTACTGATTGCTTTATTTTGAATAGTGTCCTTCTGCCGCGTGCGCTGTGCTTGTGGTTCTATATTTATTTCTTCTTCCTTGTCCATGTGGCTTATTGTTGTCCGTGTTGCTTCTTCTTTCCGATACCCCCCCATTGTGCATGTTGTTTATCTCCCCCACCCGTTGTCCTTGCTGCTGCTTCAGCCCCACCCCTGTTGTCCGTGTTGCTTCTTCCCTCCCACACTCCTGTTGTCTGTGTTGCTTCTTACCACCCACCGTCCCATTGGGTGTTGCTTCTTTCCTCCCACCCTCCCATTGTCTGTGTTGCTTCTTCCCTCCCCTTGTCCATGTTGCCTCTTCTCTCCTGTTTTCAGTGTTGCTTCTTCCCTCCCACTCTCCCATTGTCTGTAATGCTTTTTACCGCCCGATGTCCGCAATGCTTTTTCCCACCCTCCCGTTGCCCGCAATGCTTTTTCCCTCCCACCCTCCCGTTGCCCGCAATGCTTTCCCCTCCCACCCTCCCGTTGCCCGCAATGCTTTTGCTTTCCCACCCTCCCGTTGTCCGCAATGCTTTTCCCCTCCCACCCTCCTGTTGCCCGCAATAATTATTCCCTCCCACCCTCCCGTTGCCCGCAATGATTTTTCCCTCCCACCCTCCCGTTGCCCGCAATGATTTTTCCCTCCCACCCTCCCGTTTCCCGCAATGATTTTTCCCTCCCATCCTCTTGTTGTCCGCAATGCTTTTTCCCTCCCACTCTCCAGTTGCCTGCTCTGCTTTTGCCCTCCCACCCTCCCGTTGTATCGGTTACTTTTTCCCTCCCACCCTCCCGTTGTCTCTGTTGCTTTTTCCCTCCCACCCTCCCGTTGTCTCTGTTGCTTTTTCCCTCCCACCCTCCCGTTGTCTCTGTTGCTTTTTCCCTCCCACCCTCCCGTTGTCTCTGTTGCTTTTTCCCTCCCACCCTCCCGTTGTCTCTGTTGCTTTTTCCCTCCCATCCTCCAGTTGTCTGCGCTTCTTTTTACCTCCCACCCTCCAATTATCTGTTTTGCTTTTTACCTCTCACTCTCTAGTTGTCTGCGTTGCTTTTTACCTCCCACCCTCCAGTTGTCTGCTCTGCTTTTTCCCTACCACCCTCCCGTTGTCTCCGTTGCTTTTTACCTCCCACCCTCCAGTTGTCTGTTGCTTTTTACCTCCCACCCTTCAGTTGTCTGCGTTGCTTTTTCCCTCCCACCCTCCCGTTGTCTGCGTTGCTTTTTCCCTCCCACCCTCCCGTTGTCTGCGTTGCTTTTTCCCTCCCGTTGTCTGCGTTGCTTTTTTCCCTCCCACCCTCCCGTTGTCTGCGTTGCTTTTTTCCCTCCCACCCTCCCGTTGTCTGCGTTGCTTTTTCCCTCCCACCCTCCCATTGTCTGCGTTGCTTTTTCCCTCCCACCCTCCCATTGTCTGCGTTGCTTTTTCCCTCCCACCCTCCCATTGTCTGCGTTGCTTTTTCCCTCCCACCCTCCCATTGTCTGCGTTGCTTTTTCCCTCCCACCCTCCCATTGTCTGTGTTGCTTCCTTCTCGCCCACCCTCCCGTTGTCTGTATTGCTTCCCGCCCACCTTCCCGTTGTCCATCTTGCTTGCTGAATATCTGTCTTGCTTGCGTCCCGCCCACCCTCCTGCCGTCTGTCTTGCTTCTTCCCCCACCCTCCCGCAGTCTGTCTTGATTGCCTCCCGCTCACCCACCCGTTGTCCCTCTTGCTGCTAGACTTGCCCACCCTCCCATTGTCCATCTTGCCTGCATCCCGCCCACCCTCCCGTTCTCCGTCTTGCCTACATCCCTCTCACCCTCCCATTGTCTGTCTTGATTGCTTCTCGCCCACCCTCCGGTTGTTCCTCTTGCTGCCTCCGGCTTACCCTCCCGTTGTCCTGCTTGCTGCTTTCCGCCCACCCTCCCGCTGTACGTCTTGCTTCTTTCCGCCCACCCTCCCGCTGTACGTCTTGCTTCTTCCTGCTCACCCTCCCGCTGTCCGTCTTGCTTCTTCCCGCCCACCCTCCCGCTGTCCGTCTTGCTTCTTCCCGCCCACCCTCCTGTTGTCCTTCTTGCTTCTTCCCTTTTGGAGCGCATGTTCCAGCCTCCATTTTGTTCTTGGTTTTCAAGAACTCCATGTGGGTACTTGTGTTTTCAGGTCATCGGCCTTGTACACATACACACATACCATCAAAATGTGTGTACATAAACAAATGTTTTCCTTAAAAAGGTATTAAAACACAAACCGCATTTGTTTATTTTTTTGTTTTGCACGATCCAGTGGTATTGGGGCTCTTGTTCCGTCCATCATCTTGCCATAGTGCTAACACCAGCCGATGGTATTGGAGTGCTTTAAGTGCTCATCTGTTACATAACACAGTGACACTTTCATTGTTTTAGGCAGGGGGGAAGTGCAAGTGATTTGCCAAGAATCACAAATTGTCCAGCCGATCCAGAGATTCAGACCTAGTTCCCTGGTTTCCCTGTCGACAGCTCTGGCCGGTACGCCACATCCTTGTTCCACTTCGAAGCTCCTCAACTGTTTCTCATTAACACTTCCACATTTGTTCAGCAAGTCCTCCATCAACACTGAACAAGCATTGGCAAACCTAATACATCTCAGCAGTGCCCGAGCTAACGGTCTTATCAAAGTAAATGTCTTTTAGCCATATTGCTGAACAGCACTTTTGCTGTTCACCGTGGCTCAAAGTCACTTAAAAAAGCGCTATTGTGCGGCCTGTGTAGTCCACGTCATATCGCTTTTTTGTGTTATAGGGGCAGGACAATAAATTAAAAATGGGGGGTGGCGAAGAGAGACTGCGTCGGCTCAACATTCTGTGATTCTGGGCTTTAAGTAACTTTGGGCTATACTGAACAGCAGATGTGCTGCTAGACAACATTCACATTGACTAGGCCAATAGCTTGGGGATTGCCGAGACCTAATGACTTTGCCAATGCTTGTTTACCCTCCCATTGCCCGTTCCCTTCTACCCTCATCCCTTTGTTTTTTTGTTTGATGTTTTTATTGTTTTTTTTTATATAATCCATAACAGCAATATGTGATATAGCATTATACTTTTTGCCATGTACATTACACGCATATCAAATCTGCAATCAACTTTAGTCAAATAAAGCAGCATGGTCCATAAATTAGCACATTCAAGAACCTAGTTTGTAACGTATAAAGTGAGAGTAAACAATCATCTTCGTCCTCCCCCGTTGCATTAACTCTACTGTATCCTCTGTTCTTTGCATCCTTTATCACGCTGTCATTGCAGTAACTCGAGTGTAATTCGTAGATCAATATATATATATAGTTAACCAACAGCTTAAACTTCCACAGGTTACATCATTTAACAAAGGCTTCCCCTATGTAAATACAGTGCACATATGTAAAGTGTCATATACAATATTTATCCCTGGTCGAGATCTTATCCCCTTCCACTGAAATGCAGCTAGTGTGGCATTAGCCGTCCCATCCTGCGCACATCCCTTGTCCAACCCTAACCCACCCCTTGTCCAGCCTGCCGCGTGGATAAGCTGTCAGGGTCTAGTTGTACTTTGAGCCTCAGTGTTGTGAGAATTGTGCCCCAGCTTTCTGACAGCGGAAACTTCCGCAGACCCTGAGTATCCTCTCTCCTGAGCTACGTACCCTCGGTTGCCGCCCAGTTCGGCATTGAGCGGGCCCATGCCAAAAAGGCAGGTTCTACCCTCCTTCCTTTGTCTATATGAAACAACCAGCACTGACCAGGTCGTAGTTTTTTTGTTATTTTTTTATACTTTTAGCCATGTTGCACAGGAGCTGTGCTGCTCTACAAAATGGCTAAGAGATATTGGCAAAGCCAATAGCTCTCGCGTAGGCAAGTCCTGTTGGTTTTACCAATGCTTGTAACCAGGCCTCGCCTAGATATTCTTTAGGCACTCCTTTTTAGGTTTCGACTGCAAAAAGCTGCGCAAGCAGCTTTTGCGCAGGAGAAATCTTATGAGAACTGTAGTGTGGCTTTGGGTCGGCCCTCGTCATTCATTGGCTGGCTCCATAAATGGAGCCTAGCCATTGGACGAGGGGCCTGTCCATCAATGCCGGACCAGACACGGGGGCGTTCCCGAGATTCTTTGCCTTTTGCCGACGTCACGCGACGCCGGGAACGCCCCCGAGTCTCCTCCGGCCGGGCCGTGCTTGCTGCTGTCCTGCCTTGTGTCCCTCCTCCCGCCGTCCCCACGTTTCCCGCCTCCCTCCCGACGTCCGTGTCCTTTCCCGCCCCCCTCGTCCTCTCCCGCCCACAAGAAGTATGGCGGCCAGGCTCAGCCATCGGGACTCCATGGGAGGGGGAGAAGCCGCGCCTCCTCCCGGGCTCCTCCAGCAGCATTGGCGGCGGCTCGGGGTGCGTGCTTGAGTTGCTGCCAGCCGAGAGCGGAGGAGGGAAGCCCGACTCGCCCAGCATGAGCCACGAGCCCTGTGGGAGGCACTAGGACCCAGGGCCGCATGAAGGACAACAGGTAACCATTATTTTTCAGGACATTCCCCCGAGCCGCAGACGGCAACACACTGGGCCTTCGTGCTGTGACTCCCCCTCCTGGGACTTCCGAGGCAGAGAGATGCAGGTAAGTGTGAATCGATTCTTTTTATGTTTGGTGCATGCGTGTATATTTGAATTTTTGGGAAGGAGTGTTGTGAATGATGTGTGTGTGTGCACGTGTGTAAATGTATGGGTGTGAATGAGTGTATGTGTGCGTGTGTGTCCCGTCCACCCTCCTCTCTCCTAAAACCCTCCCTGGTCCCTGATCTAAATACTGGCTAGGGAGTGTAGTAGGGAAGACTGTTGCCCTAGGCTGTTGTAGAATCCTATTTGGACCTGAAAGCAAGCGGTGTGCTTGACACTTCAAGGCACTAGTCCATAGCTGCACGCCTTCGAGCGGAATTCAGGACGGCGCCTGTCTATTGGGATAGGAATTTACATGAATAATTCTGTCTCACTGACTCCGCCTCTCATCATTCACTACACGCCTGCTTACAAGCTGCAGCGACTCAGCCTCTCATCATTCACTACACGCCTGCTTACAAGCTGCAGCGACTCAGCCTCTCATCATTCATACACACCTGCTTACATGCTGCAGCGACTCAGCCTCTCATCATTCACTACACACAACGCACAACTTGCACTACGCTCAGCGGTGCGTGTTTGCTGCTTTAATGAAGTTAGTAACGTATGATTTGTGTTGTGCGCACAACTGTTTATTTCACACATCGCTCCCCGCGCTAAAGTGTTGCTGGTTTCTTAGCGACACTTTTTTTGTTCTTTGGTTTAGAATAATGCCAGCGGTGTAACTCCCACGCACGTTTATCGATTTTATCATGATATTTGACATTTCTTTCCTCTGAATTGTTAATTGTGTTGTGTACTTTCTGTGCTGCTGTATGCGGACGTTTGGCCGGACAAACAGCACACCTGCCGTGTCTGTGTTGTCCTTATGCCTCTTGTGCGGCACGCGCTGATGCCCTTGCAACTTTGAGAGAGCGTCTCTGGCACTTAACAGTAGGAAACGGGAAGTATGGTACAGGACGTGGCGTTGTGGCCCGAGCTATCGCCGCGAGAGCCAGGATCGAATTAGAGGGGGAGGGGGAGGGGGAGGGGTGACCTTGTGTTATGTAACTTATGCTCTCCGATACCTGCGGGTCGAGCTCGCGCTATGTGCCTTCTCTGCTGCATGCCATCGCTGAACACTCGTTGCCCTCTCTGCCATTTCTGTTCACAAACTGCCCCCGTTCATACACTGCCTCTCTTCTGGGCCCCATCTGAAGACTTAATGCTGTCTCCACTCGCAACCACTTCTGCTCACACACTGCCCTCACAGCTCCCTGTCCCTTCTCCTCACACACTACCCCTTCTCCTGTGCTCCTTTTTGTCTCTGATCAATCACTGCCCTCGCAGCTTCTTGACCCTTTAGTTCACACACTGCCCTGCCCCTCGCTTCCTTAGCTCCAGGCTATATTTCAAAAACATTAAAACCAGCATGGCATTTAGATGTGGGAAAAGTATTTTCCATTCATAAATATCACACCATTATTAAGCTAGGGTGACAGATTTTCCAATGTTGTGAATATTAGTTATAGCCTAGGTTTGGATAATTTTAGCATGATCTACCTACCCCCCACAAATAGACGAATACTTGCAAACATGTAGGCTTGTATATTTTTAGATTTCTTCAGCATGTGGGCTTGCACACAGTGCATTAACACTGGGTTGCTCTAGTGAGAGATACAGGTGACTTTCTTGGGTGAATGGAAGACGCTTGTCTCTAACAGAGGCGTAGGTGAAGCGCTTTTCCCTGGGGAACCATATTCTTTCTATGGAAAAAGAACAATTGTTACATTTACAATTTCACATGATATTCTCTTGTTTTCCACCTCCTGGAAAGTCTGCACGAGTGAGTTGTGCAGGTTTGAGCTTTAAAGAAATCTATGATGGATTTTATGGAGCGATTTACGGAATTTGTGGTGGGAGAAATAATCCACTAATTTGCCATATGGGTGAAAGCTGACCATTTTTCAAATCACTGACATGCAAAGCAAAATTACGGTTTAAAAAATGCATAAATTGACTGCAAGTAAACCTTGAGAAGCAGGCAGAATTCAGGTGTTTTGGGCAGCTCATGTATTTTATTGTGGGTCTTCCTGGCAGCAGGATCATGGAGACTCACGCAAACAGCACATCTTTTACAAACTGCCCACAGAATAGGCACTTGTTTGCAGTCTCAGACCTTAATTTGTACCTATGGCAGGCATACAAATATCAGCACGGTGTGATCCGGAAAAAATGTCTGGCCTTAACCACTTTTCCTATTCTTTGTATAGTGTCAATAAATATTGCTGTGCTCCTGCCCTTGCTGTTCATGCTTTGCCTGTTACTGAAGCTCGTTGAAACATTTTCAGTATACTAAAGTCAAATGCCTGATGGGAATGAAATAATGTACTCCAGTGAAACTGATGGACAAGGTTTTAATTTAGTATTACATGTGGCTCAAGCAGTAACCAAATCTGCCGAGCTAGGCCCTGAATTCTGTCTTCAAGCCACTTCTGTCTCTGCCTCTGAAAGCTGCAGCATGGAGATGCATCCCTGACCTCTGCCTTACTTCCTGCCAAGCGAGCGGTGCCCGGCTCAGCCTGGTCTGCCTGCCAAAAACAGTATTTTACCTTCAAGTTATCAGCGTAGCCAGCTCAGCTCCTCAAACACATTCCAGTCTAGTGATTTAGGTAAACATATCCCCGACTACAGAGCAAAGAGCAAGTCTTCCTGTCTCCGTGCAAGTAATTTACGGTTCCCGTTACCAGAGTAGGCCCATGGCCCCGCACGTAGACACGCAGACACCTATGCACGCACTGACATTCAGTATAGAATAGCCTCTGCCCAAGAGACCTTTTACTCTAGAATAAACATCCTCTAAATACTAGATATCAGATATGTTATAAGGACAGGTCGATCTGACATGCCAGACTTCTGTCTCCTCTACTAGTGCTAAAAGTCAGACCCTTAGCTTCCTCCAGATGCACGTCAATCACACGTCATATTAGCTGCGCGCGCATTCAGGTCACAGGTTTCAGCTGACTCTGCAAGAATTCTTTATGCATCCACCCACTTATGACACTTTTCTGTGACGTTTCTAGTATACGCCTTCGAGCACACCCCTGTTCACGCCTTTTTGCTACGCACATGTGTTCTTACCATATACATTTCACTTGTCACGCCTACTGTATTCACTGCTACTGTGTCATTTTACTATATATGTCATGTACTGTTAATAAATCGTTGACATCTTTCCTGCCATCATTGCATACCCGAACCCTTGTATTGATGGAATAGATTTCCATGACTCGAGTCATCCTTTATGATTAAAGCCCGTATGACTCTGATGCCACGGACTCTGCCTCTCATTTGATTGAGCTATTTCTTTACTTGACCGAAATTATCTGGCAAACTCGTATACGGTAAAATATTTACCACAGTGTGTGTGGCCCTGGGTATGTGTGGCTCTGTGTGTGTGTGTGTGTGTGTGTGTGTGTGTGGCTGGCTCTGGGTGGGTGTGTGTGTGGTAGTAATTGCTGTCTGCTGAGCTCGTCAGTAGGGTACAATAGGTCTCACATTTGCGACAGATTAAGCTAATGGCAATGTAAATGACAATGCCACTAATTTATCTGTTTTCAAAACCAACACATAAACACATAAATACAAAATTTGTCATTTACAATGCCAATAGCTCTAACTTTTCCAAAGGCGAAACCATTGCATTGTAAATGCTTGTTTTTTCTTCCAGTTTAAGCACCAGATGCTGTCTTTTTCTTCTGGCCCCCTTATGTACTTCTCCTTCCTCACGGTTCCTCCATCTATGTTGCTTCCCCCCTCCCTTCCTCGCCGTGTTGTTTCTTGCTCCCACCCTCAGGAGCAATCCCCTTGTGAGGAAGGCCCTAGGGCCTCCAGGGCCATGCCATTATGCTGAGATGGTTCCCTGTAATGTGGCCGCATTGCTAATTGGTCCCTTTTGTATCTGTCTCATTGACAAACCTGATTGTTCTGGTTTCAGAGCATCTAATGTGAATCATGATCAGGAACTGACAAGACAACGAGAGAGCAACAATTGTCTGGCCATGAGGGAGGACCTACCCGAGTTTTGGGCAGTAGCTCCCTATTAATGCCAGTTTTACCGGGTTTTATTGGGCCTGTGCATGTCCGCTGTACTGAATAGTTTAAGCAACCATTGGCAAAGCCAATGAGTCTGACTACTCATTTTGAGTCCTAACTAAAACATTAAAGAGATGCCTACTCCGGAGATTAGACAAAACAAACTTTTGGTTTTTACACCTGTAAGCTAAAACATTTAATGCATGATTATGAAGTGAACTTTTGAGATGTAAAATTGTAATTAAAACATTGCATTACAAAGGAGGTGGGATGATGCACAAAACGAGACCTTGCATGACGTGAGAGAGTAATAATACTCCTGTAGATGGAACCAAGCCAATGTAATATATATTTAAACAAATTGGTAATAATGGGCCTCTCAGACATCTGTGTTCTCAAGCCAAGAGTAATGTTAGAAAGCACATAAATCAACAACGTAACGTGACAAGCATCTGAAAGGCAAAGACTAATTCTGAAATACTAAGTATTTTAGTTTTGATAATTAAACAGTGAAAAGAGTGTTTAGAGATAATGGTTTTTAAGATGTAGTTGTAATGTCAGATTAACATGACTGCCTGCAATTTGATTGCTTTCATAAGGCCGTGATTAATGATGGTCTCCTTCACAAATTATAATAGTGTGTGGCCCAGTGAAAGACGTGTTATTTAAAAAAAAAAAAAAACTCGCCTAGTAGAACATCCCCATCAGTGTTTCTTTAAGATGTATATGTATTGCAATTATACAGTAGCCACGTTTACTTTGCAGTATATTTTCTATTTTTTTCTTATTGAGTCTTATGTTTGTGACAGAAAAATTGACCCATCGCACCAGCTTACCAAGGCCACATTGCTTTTAAATTGGCATTAATGTAGTTCTGGAAATGGTCATAAAAGACCTAGATTCATCAATTGGATTTCTCTGATATCTACCAGAAGGCCCATGTAGTCTGCTCATTTTCCTAACATTTTCCCATTATGTTACCTTTTTCTTTAAAACGATGGTCGTCTTAATGATCCAACATCTATTGGCACAACTATAAACCAGGCAGAAACTTCTGTTACACAGACCGCTTACCTATGGAAATCTTCTCTGTAAATACCACACCCAACCATAATCGAAGTGCGCACCTACAAAACATCTCCGTGGTTAATGCACGTGTTTTTCATTATAAACAAAGCCAGAACGATTCTTTGCCAATTCCTTTTTCACAGACGTGCCATGGAAACTGTCAAAAACAAGGGTATGGGCAAGCTTTTTCCTATGAAGCAAGTAATCTCCCAGCATTCAATAGTGTAGTCGAAAGGGGAATTAAAAGTTTGCGAACATTCGTGACAAGAATTTTCAATTCTATTAAGGACATGAAGGCGAGGATTAGGCTTCTCGTGTCTTTACTCAGAAGCTCAGCAGCCAATAAAAACACACAATAACAAAATCACATGACCAACCATAGTCTCATGGTATATAAGGACCCAGCACAACCATAGTGTCATCTTTCTTTGTAACCATGGCAGTTAAGTCCATTTATGACCTGATCTTGAATAACAACCGGCGGACGAGAACTTCTCCAAACCAGCCAACTGAAGGAAGGCCCAACGGTGCTGCACGTCCAAACTGGAACTCGGCCCAGGAACTCCAACATCGTGGAAATAGGAAGACTTGTATAATACTCCGCAGCAACTGCACGATTAGTCATGCTTTACTTATTATCCACACCTGAAATAATAAGAGTACCCTGTAATAGCAATCCATCACCAAAGGGCGAGACATCAATAAAGTAGAATAAAGGGTGGGAGAAAAAAGAGACATATGCAGTATAAATATCATGCTTGATCAACAACATGTCATATAATGCCTCATAGTTCTGGGTGGGATAATCCTCGCCTCTGTGTCCTTATTAGAATTGAAATTCTTGTCACAGATGTTTGCAAATTTTTAATTCAATGTCCGGACTGGAGGCTCCAATTATGCTTGTTTAAAGCTTAGCCATCACCACAGAAGCCACATCCACAATAGGCTTGTAATAAAAAAGCCTTAAAGTATTTTCATTAGACCAATCAGCTGCGTTCATAATGTCCAACAGACTGACACCTGCTGAATAGGCCTTAGAGGCCATAGCACCACGGGCTGAGTGTGTCCCAAACTTGGACGTATCAATACCCGCTTCGCCCATGAGCCAACGCAGCCATCGAGACAAGGTAGCTGGAGTCACTGGGCGAAAGGGTTTCTGCAGAGCAATCAACAATTGACCTTGCATATCAGCACGAAATTCTGCAGTACTTACCTCGTAATCTTTAGCACATTGCACTAAGCACGGTTTAGGATTATTGGGAAAAGCTGGGTAGGAAATAGATACAGTGTTACATTTAGTCCTTCTAGATAAGGTGAAGGTCACACCTTCCGGGGGAAACCTACGTCCTGCTAAATCCAATGCCCGCACATCCAAAACTCGTTTACAGGAAACTAGACCTAGTAACATTGTTAGCTTAGCTGAAAGCTGCTTCCGGGACAAATACTTATTAGAAGGCCATGCCTCCAAGAATTTAAGGACAATGGAAACATCCCATAACTGAGTATTTGGGACACAGGGTTTAACCATACGTACGCCTCTAAGCAGTTTACACACCAACTGATGCTCCCCAATGGGCTTGCCAGCTGTGATTGCGGACTGGAAGTTGTTGACTGTTCTGTAAGCCAACCCTGAAGACGCTATTGAGGCCAGAAAGTTAACAACTAGAGAGACATGTGCCTTAGAGGGATCCACCTCCCTTTGAGAGCACCAATCACACCAACTTCTCCAAGAGGAAGCATATGTTTTGTGGGTGTTTGCCGACCAGGCTTCATTGATAAATCTGTCAGCCTCTCGTGAAAGGCCTGAGACTTTCCATCTGTCCCTGAAACCCGCCAAGCTACAAGAGGAAGTTGACCCGATAGCACTAATGGATGAGGAATCTGTAGAGGGTCCAGCAACAAGTTCCCTAACCGAGGGAGAAGAATAGGGACTGCACAAATAATTCCCAGAAGGACCAAGAACCATACCTACGTTCTCCTTAAAGGAGTGATCAGGATGCGTTCCGCCCGATAAGATCTGGTTTGCGCCAGAACCCTGGGAATCATCATGAACGGTGGAAATGCATAACACAGGGTCGACGGCACTCTTGTAAGAATGCATCCGTGGCAAGAGCCTCCGGATCCGGCCTCCAACTGAAAAACCTTGGAACCTGTCTGTTGAGGCGGGATGCAAATAGGTCTATCTGACAGGGACCCCAAAGACGTGTCCGGTTCTGAAAAAACCTAGGAGCAGCCTCCAGTCGCTGAAATCTTGCAGATGGCGGGATGCCAGTCTGCCACTTCGTTGTTGTAGTCCGGAAGATATTCCGCCACTACCGAGATCCTGTTCTGAAGGCAAAAGTGCCAGAAGTCCTTGGCAATCTCTGCCAGCATTCGGGACTTAGTACCGCCCAACTTGTTGACATAACGTACCGCTGAAATATTGTCCATCCGAAGAAGGATACAACAATCTGTCTTCTGGGGAGACGAGCATTGGATCGCAAAGGAACCAGCCAACAACTCCAGGCAGTTGATATGCAAATATAGCTCTTCTGGTGACTGGCGACCAACGACTCCCCGTGGACAACTGACCGCATCGGGCTCCCCAACCCCACGGGCTGGAATCTGATTCGATTATCACATCCGGGGCCGATTTGAAAAGAGCATTGCCGTTCCAGGCCTCCATGTGGTTTAACCACCATACCGTCTCTAGCCTCGCCTCCGCTGAGAGAGGAATTCGTTCTGAGTAGCTGAGGCCTTTTCGGAGATGATGGATCTTGAGCTGTTGAAGGGCCCTGTAATGAAGGGGACCCGGGAAGATAGCTTGAATTGATGAAGCCAGTAAGCCCACTATTCGGCTAAGGATCTCAGGGGTACCGTCTGCCTGTGATGAGTAGACCTCAACTCCCGTTTGATAGCTCTGATCTTTTGCATCGGAAGTAAGAGTTAACAAGTCAGGGAATCTACTAAGAAGCCTAGGAATTAGATTGATCGAGTTGGAATCAGTACTGACTTCTGTGGATTCACAATGAACCCCAGATTCTGTAATAGATTGATCGCCCAATTGAGGTGCAAGTTTACTAATTGGGGAGATGACGCCATGATGATGATGTCTTCGAGATAGACGATGAGGCGAACCCCCCGGACTCTGAGCGATTCTACCACTGGCCGAAGATGCTTCGTGAAGCACCACGATGCCAACGACTGGCCGAACGGGAGAACCTTGCACTCGTAACAAATCCCTTTCCACAGAAACTGTGGGAACCGGCGATGAGGCGCTAAAATGGGAAAGAACAAATAGGCATCTTTCAGGTCCAGCCGGAACATCCTGTCCCCTTCTTGGAGGAGATCGCGCAGCAGATGGATGTCTGTAAACGATCCAGGAATTGAAATCTTTTAAGTTCAAAACTAGTCTGGAGCCACCCCCTTTCTTTTCTACAAGGAAGACAATGCTGAGGAAACCTCGCGGGTGGAGTGTGGAGATCTCTATGGCACCCTTCCGTAGAAGGGACTCTATTTCCGCCGTGATAAAGTTCTGATCTTATTGGGGAAAAAGACATCGGAGACAGGCGTGCGTCTTGAGAGGGGGAACCGTACAACTCTAGCTTGTACCCTTGCACCGTTTCTAACACCCAAGCATCCTGAGAGATCTTGCGCCATTTGTTGAGAAAACACATTACTCTTCCCCACCCAAAATCACCTCGGAACAGGGAATCCGGCTCACCTGAGTTTCCGGAGTCCTGTTGACCATTAGAATTTCCGCCAAATCTGCCTTTGCGATATCTGTTTCTAGAACGTTGAGTGGGGTAGAAGGAGGAGGTATTGGAGTTGGTATCTTGATAACCTCCTCTTTGCTGGCCACGAGGGGCGCATTGACTGTAACCCTGGCCGAACGAGCTCCCCCGAAGCCGTCCGGCCCTGCTGAAAACCGGGTGGAAAGCCGGGCTTTGTCTAGGCCACTGAAGGTGGCTACAAATTTGGTCAATTCCTTCAAGAAGGGTTGCCCAAACTTCACACAGAAGCAAAAGAGATCAGGCGGAGTGGAAGCCCCTGGCAAGCTCAATACAATCCTAAAGAGGATCGGTCACAAAATAAGTTTGGATGTGGAGGGAGGAAGAGCTTGCCTAATACCACTCTAGGCAAAGCCTATGCACTATTATGCAGCCCCACTACAATGTCAAGAAAGCAGGGTGTTGTGGGAGAAAAACGCTTCAAAACGAGCTATTTTAGTGCTGGTGAAACCACACACGAGGGTTTGGAGCATGAAAACGCTGCTCTGGCTTTCCTGAAATGCCTGGTAAGAATGAGAAGGGCAAAATGGCCGCCACGCATGCGCAGTGACGGCCGCTCCCTTGGACCTCCCGCTCCACAATGACGCGAGAACACTCTGAATGATGTTGGAGAAAGACGCTGTGCCAAACGAGCAAGTTTACATCACTCCACAATGCGAGTGACCGAGAAGGGAGCCGCAGAAGTGGAGGTAAGCCCCAACACGCCGACAGCCAGCAAAGAGTGAATTACAGCGTAACCACGTACCCCATCAAATACAGGCACAATGCAATAACAGCCTAATACAGCGTAACCAAGTACCACATCAAATACAGTCATAATGCAACAACAGTGCAATACAGCGATCGTAGGTCACACAAAATTAATATAATATTGCAATACTCTCAAACACTTAAAATTTAAGTTAATGAGGGAAGAACACTTGACTGGCTGCAGAGCAGGAAATAAAGAGGACACTATGGTTGTGCTGGGTCCTTATATACCATGAGACTCTATGGTTGGTTATGTGATTTTGTTATTGTGTGATTTTATTAGCTGCTGAGCTTCTGAGTAAAGAAATGAGAAGTATAATCGGAGCCTCCGGTCCCGATATAGAATTGTTGATGTGTTTGAAAACAAGAAATTCAAGTTTTTCTTATGTGACAATAAGGCAATGGTAAACAAAAAATGTGATGGGTGTATACTGGGGGCCAGTGGTGAAGCTAGAACCCTTCTCTGAATCCATTCTTTAAAATAGTTACACCGGGAGAGAGATTATGTGCAAGTATTTTAAAGTAATGATGAGAACAAAACTGGGTCTTGACTCCTAACCAGCAAGGCTAAGTCAAATGTAAACAGAACTAACGACACAACTGCCAGTACTGGACTTTCATAATTTTTAATACGCAAAGATCTGTTATGAATAAAACATATCAGTCTGATGTAACATTTGTTACTAGTTTATTTCAATAATTTTTTCAAAAGATTTCTCATTTTTTTCAAGAGAATTTCTTGTGCATATCCCAAATATATACAAAATATACAAATAGATACAAATTTTTACAATACAGATTATAAACCACTATACAACACATCCACACTGAATCTTTCACACAACAGACATACCAATCATATTCCTGTAAACAAAACAAATACCTCTGAGGTATCGGTCCGTGTCAATATAAACATTTCATTAAATCATATAATGCAGTATACATTGTCATTTATAATATTGGAAACACAAAAATTTGGTCAGAACAGATCGTATTGTGTTTGACTCAGTACTTTAGATTTTTATGACTGACACTGGACCTACGGGGTCGACGCGTTTCGAACCCCCTATTGCGGGGTTCTCCTCCGGACCAAACACGGTTTCTACAAGACAAAAAACGATTATACCAGGTTAACCTATCTGAGGAACATACTTGCGTTTAGACACAGCCACCAACCGGCTTGACACCGCCTACCTTAATTCTCTTGTGTGTGGTGTCACAATGTAATCAGGTGTGGAGTTATCCCAAATGGTCTAAACATAAAAGGACGAAAATAACATTTAGACAATCTATGGTCGCTTGGTAGCATTCATTGAGTGTGAACTGTGCCAGGAAAAACGCTCACCTTCGCACTTTGTGGTGTTGGCTTTTGGTACCTAAATGGAAAGTTTAGAGTCGGCACTGTCTACTTCAGGTTTGAACATAATGTGCTTGCTTCCAAGAGGCATTGTAGTTCACACACACTTACCCGGTCTTAGCGTGGTTGTCGCTTAGCCGGGAATTTTTCGTGGCGTATCTTGGAGCGGATCGTGGCTTCGGTTTTTTGTATTGAACTTCGCGGTTCCCACAAGTAAACTGCAAAAAGAATCGAAATTGTTCATACCGCCTCTAAGCCGTCGACGTTTGCAATAAACAAATTAAACCCCCGGGAGCATTCTTACTTGTGCCTCCGAGCATTCTCCTCCACAGACGAAGACGGCGCGTAGTCCGTGTTTTCGGATGAGCCTACTTCCTGATTCTAGCACTAGTCATGTGATCGCATGACTTCTTAAAAGGACATAGACCTTTTAGCGATTATTGTAACTTTTGCAGCATTTCTGTTCGACGGATGCATTAAGATAATAAAATTAACCTTGGACCCGATTGTAGTAATGGATGTCTTACGAACTGGACTATGTACTCGCTTCCAAACTGGTCACTAATGTTACAAAAGCCAGCGCAGTGCATTGTGGTTATGGTAGTATGATTCAGATGTAATTCTGGGTTTACACTACAGATGGAACACATAACCTAAATGAGCAGAGGATTGTTTGACGCTTTTAAACAGGGGTCCCCCTGTAAATCTCAGAGATTTCATTGAGCCCTGTTATGGCCGTATTATATTTCATTATTAGAAATGCTTCGCGTTGAGCTAGTTTTAATTCCATATCACCTCCTCGTGAATCATGTTCAATTTTGGAGATGATCGTCCAGCGTAAGTCATTTTCTTTGTGTTCATGTGCACACCAGTGTTGGACCAAGGGTGCATTCTGTACCTGTTTTCTGATTCTGGACTTGTGCTGGGTAATTCTCTGTCTTGCCTCCTGTGTCGTTTTCCCAATGTAAAGTTTTGGACATGGGCACCAAATACCGTACACTATGTTTTTGGTTAAACAATTAGTGAAAGTCAGATGTTTCCAGTATATTCTATCAAAACTGAAAACAGTACCTTCTTCCGTTGATTCACAGCAGGTGCAGTTCCCGCATTTGTGGTGCCCGACCACTGGGGGTAAACCCATCATGCCTCTTAATGTCAATTTCGGTTCTCGTGGCAAAGCTGCCCTCACGATATGATTGGCCACACTTTTTTCTTTTTTGTATGCGAAAAGAGGAGGGTCCAATAACTCGCAATGGAGATTTTTCACCAGATGCCAGTTTTGCAAGACCAACTTGCGTAATTGATGTGTATTAGGACCAAAGGTTGTGACGCAAACAATCCTTTTCAATTCCTGTCGTGTTTTCTTTTCCAACAATGTCTCTCGAGGGACCCACCATGCCCTTTTCAAAGAGTGTTTTAAAAGTTTTTTAGGGTATCCCCTTTCGAGTAACCGGTCCTTTAAACTGTTAGCATGTGTGAAATATTCCTCCTTGCTGGAACAATTTTAAAGTAACCCAGCCCTTTCTGTCAGTGTGATGCATTTATTTCGCGACCAACACATGGCCAAATTAGCAGTTCAAACCCCCCTTGTCCAAGAGTGCCTGAGTCCGCACCACTCACTCAGGAGGAAAACTTCCCAGTTGGAAAACGCAAGGCGAGCCTCTGTTCCTGTAACAGCAGCTCATTATGGCACACACTGGGAAGGGCAACACAGAAGACAAATCATGACCACGGGCATGACCATATCCATGGCACCAGCCTTGCCAGACAAACCGCTCGACTGAAGTAACCATGGCAACGCCCGTGAAGTGCCTGCTCATATTTTTTATGCACCCTTCCTCCTCTTGTGCTCATTATGTTTTGCGCCCCATTATTTTAAGTGCAGCCTTTAATGGGAAGCGGATTTCATTGCCGTCCTCGGCTGTTCATCATGAGCTAGCATGCAATCAGCGAAGAATGATCACATTGTTTGAAATATGTCCGTGTGACTGAGTAAATCAGAACGGACACATTGCTTGAAATATTTCAGAATGGCCGGGTAAATAAAAAGGATTATTACATTTCTGTATTGAGGCCAGCGTGGCCAGGCTGTGACAGACTCGAGTGGCCCTGCATTCGGTTTTCTGTATGGCTTGCTAGAAGCTAGCTCGGTTGTGTGCCTGCTGCTTGCTGTCCTTGGGGTTGAATCCGCTCTTTACCTTTCTGAAGTTTAAAAAAAAAAAGCACCTTCAGTTCGATAAAGACTCCCATTGTTCAGGTATCGCCACACCTCGGCGTGCGTGATGCTGTACATACAGGGTCAACATTAATACAAAACGGCTAATTTCCCGCCAATTTCAAGTCTTACAACTGCACCACCTACCGGTGCTGTTTTTTTCTGTAGTAGGTTGGGGGAAGGGGTGAAGGAGGGAGGTTTTGTCACCAATGCCCGATTCTCTGTATTCATAGCAGCACTGCCACGCTGTGCTGCGCCCAGCTCTATCAGCACAGTACTTAATAAGAATGGTTTTATGACATTTCATCCCATTCTTCGCATGTTGCCTCCGTGATGTGGATACTGAAATCTCGTGCGCGCATGCTCGCACTTCTAAAACGCCCCCCTCCCCCCGAAAACGGTTTATTGCTTAGTGCAGTGTGTGCCAGTACCCAGACTCAGACTGACCACATTCGTCGCGTCTAAATTACGCCATCATTCATCTTCACTGAGATTTTGGGGGAGGGAATACGTGCGGGTATGTTCAGAGGCTATCCTATAAAATGAGCTTTCATTAGATGTATACTTTCTGTATGCAGATGTAGTATACTAAAAAGCAGATTTACATGCAGTCATTTGTGTGTACCATCGCTGATGACATTGAATACACATGCCATTGTTGGAATCTGACGAACGTCATTGCATGTCGCTAGGACCAATGGATGTCATATTGACTATGAAAAATGCTGCTATGTACATGAAGTAGATAATGCACAGTTTGTTTTATCATTCGCAAGTGTGCAATACCTAGTTTTAATTAATCACACCATATAGTGAATGGAGAAATGCTTGCAAGTAGTCTGACATCTGGCACTCGCTCGGGGTAGCATTCCAACCCATCATTTTTTGCCCGCTGTGCCACTTGAGGCAAAGACCTGACTTATGAAATTCAGTACTGACCCTCAGTGGCACCGGTAAGTTTAGGAGGGACGGAGACACACATGCACTCACAGCCATGCATTCACACACACACAGACACATCCATTCACAACACTCCTTACCAAACAGTCATACATGCACGCACCAAACCTTAATTAAACAAAAAAAACACACGCTTACCAGCAGCTCTGCCTCGGAGGTCCCACGAGGCTTGGGCCTGCTGCCTTGCCTCCTTGGCTGGGAAGGCAGCAATCCCATCGTCATCAGAGAGTGGGATGGGGTCAGTGAGACTGCTGACCCCACCTAACTCTGTGATGAAGTGTATCTGATTGACATTGACCATGGGCGTATAAAACTGAAGTGCTCAGGTGCGAGGCAATCAGTGACGCAACCCCTCGTCACTGAGGGGAGGTCCTCAGTGACCTTTGCTGAGCTGTGAAGGGCACGCCCAAAGGAGCTGTGACTTCCTCAGCCCAGCAAAGTTCAGCTCAGGCAGCCAGGAGCCTGCACATTTAGCGCATTCTGGCTCCTCGCTGCCTGACCTGAAAATGAACAGTGTCTGTCAGGCTGACCGTTTTCAGCCTACAGACACTGTTCGTGAGGGGCAAAATGTGGGAGAGTGTGGCTTCTCAGCCCCAATGGGTCAGCTGTGGGCTGCTGATCCTGCTCCTCATGGAAGCAGTCCACCCAGAACTGCCAGACAAGGCCCCTTTCAGAAGGGAACACAAGCTACCCCGAACAGTTTTTCTGCCTTGTTAGTCGAGGGTATAGATTGGGCCTGAGTGCAACTTTGAATTTTGTTGGATTCAGGCCATGTGCCGTTGTGAGGACATGAGTACAGCCCATTATAATGTGCCTAATGGGCTTTCCAGTGTCTGCAGGTAATCGAGAAGAGGGGAGGTAAATTGACATTCCAATGTGAAAAGGAGTGGGGGGGGGGTCTATTTAACATTAAGGTGTTGGTACTATGCTGTGGGGGCAAAGAGTCATGAGGGAATTCATTTCATTTCCCTACTGTTTAGTGGGTTTTCCCCATTCCCTCCGCTCACTGAAGGGGTTAGGTAGGTTAGGTGGAGCAAGGTCCTGAGGGGCTGATTAGAGGGAGTAGTCTACCTTTCAGCTCCAGGGGGGTATGGCTTGTGATACTTATCAGTGGAATCCTCTTGTATGCCTGGGCCCTTACCCATTTCTTAATGCTGGTGGTCCAGTGGAAGGATTGCAGGTCCTGTATTGCGTTCCTGCCACAATCCCGAGCAGAAATGCTCTCCGGAAAGGGCACCCTTGGAAACGGGGGAGTGTCACATTTCCAGCAGTGCCTGTTGCTTCCTGCATGGAAAGTAGCATAATGTAGCCTTTGCCTGCTGATGCTGTTTAGTGTCTTCTTGGAAATGTAGATACAAGCGTCTGCCAAGAGCATTTATGATGTTGGCATGCAGCATCTTTAACCTCTTGCTGATGGGCCCATGTGTAGTAAGAAAAACCCTTCAGCTACTTCACCAAGTAGGGGCACACAGAGGAAAATAACTTGGTGTGAGCACCAGAGAGTTTCCTATAAACCCTATATAGCTTTTACAGGGTATAATCATTTTATCAATGCTTAAAAATCTTACATTTGGTGTTAATTGTTAATGCGACTATTACTGCATCAAAGTAAGTAATTTTTTTATTGTATTTAGTTAATTAAAACCTTTACAATATTGTAACAAAAAACACATGATTAACCTGATGCGTGCTAGCGGAATTCAGCTGGCACGCTGAGAATTTGTAAATCCCATTATTCATGACGAGCTGGGCTCGTCATGAGCGTGCGAGGAGGCTACCTCATGACGAGCCCAGCTCGTCATGAGCGTCGAAGGGGTTAAAAGAAAAGAAAAAAAAGAGGACAAAGTGTCAAATGGTTAAAAGGAAAACTTTCTAAGAGTCCATGTAATTGAGGTGTTTGTGAGAGGGGAGAGTGGGTTCTATGGATCAGTTCATTATGCTTCACGCATCCGGCTTCAACACTATAGTATCGTGTTTCTCAGTAATTTGTATTAGCTGCAGTGACTTTTGACAGAATCTTGCGGCTCTACAAGCTGTCTGCAGTTGTTGGCTGTTCAGTGCTAGCATGACAGCTGAGCGGCATGATCTAATTTAAAAAAAACTGAATGCGTGAAGGAGAAAGTAGCGTCTCAGATTTTTCGGAGAGGGGCAGATGCATAATATGTGCAACAATGATTCTTCCTTTTGTCCACATAGTCTGCAGTCAGTGGTCGACCATGTTTGCTTCCATGCTGGTGTATGTTCTCTTAAGGTGGAGGTGCCCAGCCGTAGATTTAGAAGAGTCTTTTGGGTGGCCGTGGATATATGGTTGACTAAGTAAGGTTGAGGCTCCATTTTCCCATACGTGGCCAACACCGTCCACCCGTGTTTTTTATTCGCTGTTGCTACTTTATCTAATAGCCATGATCTTTGCTTTGCAGCTCCGTTAGTCACTTTTTTAAAAGCCGCAAAGGTTTGGTTTGTATTCCCTGCCTTTTCCAGATTGAGTTCTGACAGGGCATTCACGCAAACTGTGTTCCAGTCGTTTTTGGAGTTTCTCTGGTGCTTCATCTCCATCCAGCACAGACCCATGAGCGTGTCTTCTTGAGCTGCTCTTAGTTTCCAACATATTTTTAAAATAGCCGCTTGTCTGACTTGGTGCTGATTTGTTAGGCCGAATTCCAGGCGGATCTGTGATTGGGATACGAACCTCGGAATGTGGAAAATATGTTTGAACAGCTCTGACTGTTGCGTGTTCAAGAAGTTTGCGTCCTTACACCTGTACAATTCCGACCCGTAAGTTAGAGATGGTAGAAACTTGGCAGCTATTACCTTCAACAGGTGCGAGTTGGAGGGGCAATTCAATTTTGTTTTCAGTAGGTTTAGTGCAAAATGTAATTTGTTTGCCTGAGCCTTTCTGTACAATTGGTGGTCATTCAGAGTCCATCTGGAGTCGACCACTATGCCCAGATATTTGTACGAGGCAGTCTGCTCGATGGTGTTGCCTGCAATGTGCCATTTGAAGGGTTTTTTCCCCTAATCCCGAGGCAAAGCAGACGATCTTTGTTTTCTTGAAATTAATTTGCAGGCCCTGTGCACTGATGTAATCGTGGAGCTTAGTGATGGAACGTGTGAGGCCCATCTGCGTCTGGCAGCACAGAACGATGTCGTCTGCGTACTGTATGCTCCTAATTTTATACTGGGCTAGCTTTGGTGGGTCGCTTTCTGTCTCCGCGATGCTCTTGTCCAGGTCCGCTGTGAAGATGTTAAACAGCGTTGGTGCCAATACGCAACCCTGCTTGAGGCCAACATGGGTGGGTATTTTTCTAGTCATTCTTTCTCCGTTCCCTAGTTTTATTCTTACCCAGGTGGATGAGTATAGGTTGATAATTGCCCGCAACAGCTTTGGTGGTATTTCCCAGGTGGCCATTTTTTGCCATAAGGCCTCCCTCGGGACTGTGTCGAACGCTGCTTTTAAGTCGACAAAACACGTGGACAGCTTGGTAGTTTTCTCCCTTGCTTTGTCGACCAAGAGGTTTAGCGCCAGCAGGTTACACAAGGTGTTGGTTCCAGGCCTAAAACCAGTCTCCGTGATCGGGAGGATTTTTTTCGTATGTACCCAGTCTTCTAAGGCCGTCAGCAGATTCGAGGCATAGATTTTGGCCTCGACATCTATGAGCGCTATGAGGCGATAATTAGATGGATCAGATCTTGAGCCTGCCTTGAAGATTGGATGGAGGATGCTGCCTCTCCATGATTGAGGAATGCATTCTGACTGAAAAGCAATGTTATATAGGGGGGTGAGATGTTCCGCCCAGAACTGACGATCTTGTTTGAACAAGGCGTTCAGTAAGTCGTTCGGTCCGGGTGCGCCTTTCGATCTTAAGTTTTTTAGTACTATTTCTACCTGTGACGGCGTTATCCAGTTTGCAACAAGCTGTGAGTCCACATCTTGGTTGTTTTTTGGGTGTGGGGTCTGGGGGGGTTGGGCTCCATGCGAGCGTGTTATTGCATTGTGTGTGTTCTAGGTACTGTATCCAATCATCCTCAAGTATGTTGGCGTTGAAGTCCTTAGCAGCTCCATTAGCAATTTTGTTTATTTCTGCCCAAAATTTAGCATTGTTGTTGGATTTGCTGTGTGCTAATAGTGATTGCCAAATGTCAGTTTGGTGTTTAGATTTTTCTAGCCATACTTTTTTTTTGTAATTTTGCCTTAGTTTGTATATTTGATTGGTTATGTCTTCACCCGTTATCTTGGCTGTCGCTTGTGTTTTTCTGATTTCCTGGTTTAGAGTCCTTTTGTTGTATGCTATACGTCCCAGGGACACTTGAGGGGCTTTGCCCGAGATTGATTGATGACTGCGAGGTTTGTTGCCAAATATTTCTATTAATGTTGTAATCAAGTTTTCCCAGTTGTCCATGGGTGATGGTGGGTCGTCTGGTCGCATCGGTTTGGGCGTTATAAATGTGCATCATTATCTCTTTGATGTTATTGCCGTTCCACACAAGTCTCTTGAGATTGTAAAGGCTTGGGGGTTCGGTCAAGACTTCGTATGCTGCGGCCCTCTTATGTTGGAGGCTGAATTCAAATGCTTGTACACTATGGTCCCTCTCCGTTCTGTGTATGATTTTGTAATTTACGATGGATTGCAAGACCGATAATTCCACAATGGTATAGTCCAGGACTGAATGAGCTTGTTTTGCAATTCTGGTTGAGGCTGCTGGTTGGTCTTGTGCGAAGCGGCCGTTCAAAGCGATCATTCCCACCTCTGCGAACATCAAGGCGCACTGTTGGCCGATTTTGTCCTTTTTTCGATGATTAGTGACAAGGCTTGGGATTGATCCGCCTTTCTATTTATTTTGAGACCTGGTTAGAATATTGTTTTTTTGAAGCAAGAACATGTTCAAGTCACCTGACACGACTATCCCGGCCTGCGGGAAGATGGATTGCATGGATTTGATGAGGGCTTTTAAGGTCAGGATTTTCTCCACTTTGCTCTTGGGTCTGGATGTATATAGATGTTGAAAATTATCATAGGCGAGAGGTCTTGAGCCCTCTGTATGCCTTTGTCGGGGTCTTGCGTCAGATCGATTTTGATGCAGTGTATCCATTGTTGGCCTGTGTCGATATTAACAAATGACCAGGCGATGCTGGTGGACAGGTAGTTTGATAGACCTCCGGCGGCCCTACCCGATCCGCCACTTTTGGTTGCTAATAGTTGGGTTTCATTGAAGCCGTCTATTTGCTGCGAAGCCATTAGCCAAGTTTCTTGTAATAATAGGATGTCGAAAGTTTTTAGAAATGACATTAGTTCAGCTTCGTTTGTTTTGCCCCCCAGGCCGTTAACGTTCCAAGAGCAGACTTTTAATGTCGGTTTTCATGCCTCTTTCCTCCCTGCCACCGGTGAGTTTTGTGTTGGGGGTAGGATTTTCCGACATTCGTTAGGTCCCCCTGTCTGTCCATAGTGGATGATTCGTAGATTCGCCCATTCCTCCTTTTTGGTGGCCATACCGCCAACAGCCCCCCGGAGAATTCCGCCTTCTGGTTTAGATCTTTTTTCTAGTAAACAAAACAAGAGTATTCCAAGGCAATTATAGAGACCATCAGTAAGGAGCAAAGAAACGACTTCACTTAAGGCGTTTTAAAGAAAGCCCTCACTCACCACCTAGTGATGACATGCTTCATCATCGGGCCCCACAGAGGGGACCTAGCATCCCCTCTGTGTGCTGCAACACCAGATCTACTGCGGAGCGGGTTGGTGGGTAAGGACAGTGCTGTGCAAAGAGTATTAAGTGAGTGATGTGAGGTTTAAAAAAGTCTGTAGTGTATCAAAATTAATTTATTAGGATCACTAAGGACTTATAAATAAAATGATGTGTAGGAAATATGTCCACAATTATTTAAGTGGTAGTTTCCTAAGTCAGTCGACATGTTTCAGCCACGAAACGGTGTAAATTTACCTGGCATTCTTCAGGACTTGGTGTAGATAAACCCTGGCGGTATGGACTCTCTAAGGTCCACCCTTACCTAGGGACGTGAAAGTGAAAATAAATAGTGAAAAAGTGCAAGAAAATTAGAAAGAAAAAGCTGTCTTTCTAATAACTCCTGGTTTAGGAGGCTTCCAACTTTACGGTTTCTGCACCTGCTAGGAAAAAACAACAAGGACAAACAAAAAGACAGAACACACAATCAGTTGTATTGATGATCGCCTATTAGCAGTCCATTGTGCTCCAGTTGGTGGTATCAGAGACATCCTGTGGTTGAATAACAGTATAGTTAACACCACCTTGGTCCCCAAAGTATAGAGCGTTATGAGTAGCTAGTGCTAAGTGCTATAAGTGCTATGTACAACGCGGGATATTTACAGGGGGTCGTGGGTTTAAAAACGCTATCAACCTAAAATGTCGGCGCGATCATAATCGTGCGGATAGTTAAAATAATGGTAATTTCTCACTTTGATGGTGTGATGGTTTCACACCATGGGTCACAGGAGGGGGGTGGAGGCGTAATTGGCACACCCTGCAATCGTCAGAAATAAAATGAAATCAGGCAATTGCGCGACTCAGATCGGTACTTAGCTCAGTGAAAGGCGGAAGATTTTCGGCTTGATGTACTCACGCCCTCGACGCTCGGCACCCGTGGTATACCTGTAGCGACCCTCTGCGGGACCCCGAAGATGTCCGCTCGAGGCAGCGAGGCCGTTAAGTAAACACTGCGTTATCCTGCTTCCGGGTGGGGCGGTCGGTCTGCGTCAGTGCGTGAGGAAGGACCAATCAGTGCGCTCTGGCGTCATGTGCGTTCGGCCAATAGGCACCAGTGGCGTCGTTGTCAATGGCAACTCGTGATCCAAGCCGTGCTGTGTGACTGCAGCGAGTTTCCGCATCTGACTTGCACACAGCAATGGCAATAGTTTCGGATTTAATCACGGTGTTGTGACAAAGGAATCTGATACCAGTGCACTGACCAAGACTACATAAGACGCTATCAGACACACGTCAGGGATCTGGATTTTCTGGAGGCAGAATGTAGGGGCGCATTGTCCATTATTAAATTACCTGCAGATTGTGTTTTTAGGGATAGAATATTGACAGTTACAATCTAGGCGTGATTCATAATAATGAGCCACCATTCAGGATTAATTCAGGACAGAGTTCCAAGGGATATCATCATTCAGCCCCTGGAGGTGGGTCCCAAGTCTATAGACCCATCTTTGTTCTTTTTCGAACAGACGGCGATTGATGTTATTACCACTTCCAATGTGCTCTATTATGTCCAGTGCATGTCGTTGGTAGTGTGGTTCTGTTCCAGGAAATGTCTACTCATTTTCGTGGTGGATTTTTTGCATCTGATATCCGAGCGATGCTCGCAGATTCTCTGTTTTACCTTCCTCCCAGTCATGCCCACGTATCGTAAATCACAGGGACACGTGATGAGATAAACCACATTGGTTGTATTGCAATTCGTGTGTTCTCGTTGTGTCCAGGTTCTGCCTGGTTCGAGTTCCAATGTTTTTGTATGTGTGGTTAGATGACAGACACTACAATTGGAGCATGGTTAATGGCCCACCACTTTTGGGAGTCCCCAGACGTCAGTTACTGACCTTGGGGTTTCTGTAATTGTTGATCTTGGTCGTGTATGGACTAAGGCGTCTTTGACGCTTCTCCCTTTCTTAAAAGAAAACAAAGGTTTTTCCCAGGTTTTATTGGTGCTTGTTAGAATTCGCCAGTTCTTATTGATTGATTTTTTCATTAAATTAGACAAGGTGCTGTATGTTGTTACGCAAGTCAAAGGAATGTCTTTATCAACATGTGTCCTTTCTTCCAGAAGGGCCTCCCTTGGCTGGTTGCGAGCTCTTTTATAGCCCTTGTTAAGGGTTGAAGTCGGGTATCCTCTGGCCTTCAATTTGAGGGATAGTTCTGCAGATTGTTCCTTAAAGTCATGCAACTCAGAACAATTACGTCTCAGACGTAAATATTGACCGTAAGGTAGGTTCTCTTTCAAAGGTCGAGGATGGAAGCTGGTGTATTCAAGGAGATTGTTTTTTGCAGTCGGTTTGTGATAAGTTTTGGTTGTAAGTTTGGTTCCCGAAATCTGGATAGTGACATCCAGAAATGTTGCCTCAGTTTTACTGGTTGCATGAGTAAATTTCAGGTTGGGGTCAAGGGTATTGATCCAGAGTAGGAATGTCTGGAGATCTTTTTCATCACCTGTCCATAGGACCAGGACGTCGTCGATGTAACGGCGCCATATTAGTATCGACTGGAAAAAGGGGCTTGTAGTGGGTAGGATGTGTTTGGCCTCAAAGTCTGCTACATAAAGCCCAGCCACGCTCGGGGCAAAGATACTGCCCATCGAGGTCCCGGTACATTGAAGATAGAAGTTGCCTTGATATGAGAAGAAGTTTTCTTTGAGAGACAAAGTTGCACACTGTAAAATGAAACTTTTTGAGGCTTGGTGGGTCCAGTTGACAGAGTCTAGAGCTGCTCCCAGGACCTTGATTGTGTCATCCTGGGGAATGCTGGTGTATAGGCTCTCGATGTCGAGAGTGACAATGGTGACAGTATTTTCAGCAAAGCTTAGGCTCTCCAGTAGCTGGAGAAGACTCTTGGTGTCTTTAAGGTAAGTTGGCGTACTCTGTACCAGCGGCTTCAGGTAGAAATCGCAGAAGCGCGACAGAGGTTCGAGTAAGGAGCCAATTCCGGAGACGATTGGGCGTCCGGGTGGTGGCATCCGATTTTTATGAGTTTTGGGGAGGGTATAGAAGTAAGGGACAATGCTCTCATTGATGTTGAGGAAGTCTGCCTCGTTCTTTGAGATTAGTTCGTCCTCCTCCGCTCTCCTTACCAGCGCTGAGATCCGTAATTTGAGATCCTCGCTGGGATCGATCAGCAAGGGTTCGTAGTTTTTCCGATCATTGAGAAGTAGCTTGCAGGCTTTGTCGTAGTCAGTAGTGTTCTGTATGACTAAGCCACCATCCTTGTCCGCGGGTTTTATGGTAATACTTTGATCATTTTTTAGGGTTTGTAAAGCGTGGTATTCTGCAGTGGTAAAGTTGTTAAAAGATTTAGGGTCTTGACAGTTCTCAAGGTCGTGAAAGACAGCTTGTTCGAAGGCAGTAATGGCCGCAGGGACAGTGTGTGGTGGGGGATTGAAGGTGGAGCTCAATCTCAGGCCAGTATCACCATTACGTAGAGCCTCATTGGGATCTTCCTTTCCTTCGAAAAAGGCCTTAAGCTTCAATTTTCTGAAGAAAGCACCAAGCTCACAATGGAGTCTGAACTTGTCTGGTCGGCAGGTAGGAATGAAGCCTAGTCCCTTTTCTAAGACCTTGGTTTCTGTTGGAGACAGTATTTTATCAGAGAGATTTGTTATCAGGCTTAGGTGCCGCTCGTTCCCGGTTGTTGTTCCTTGTTGCGGGTGTGATTGCTCACCATGTCCGTGTTCTCCCACGATACTTGGTTGGGCCCTCTTCTTTTCCCTCTTCCTCTCCTGCCCATCCCTAAAAAAGGCTGGCGGTATTGAGGGTTGAAATTGGTTGGCGGCATAAAGGCCGGATTCCATCCCATCAAGGGGTAGGGTGGTTGTTGAAAAGGGAATTGTTGTCCCATGTCCATCATTTGTTGGGGCATAGGCCATCCTTGGGGTTGATTATGAAATCCAGGGTGTCCTCTGTTATTTCGATTCCCTCTGTTGCCTCTCCTTTTTCCTTGTTTGTAGGAGCCGGTACTTGAACCACTACTAATGGAGGAATCCGCATCCGATTGGGCATTGTTAGATGCTTTTCTTGTAGGTGGTGTGAAGGAAGCCGCTGAGTATGGGTACATTTTATCAAATTCAAATTTATCCAGGTCCTTCTGAAATTTGGTGACCTTAGCTTGTAATAAGTTTTCTTTGTATTCATTTACGTCTTTATTTATTTCATCTAACTTGTTTATGAAGCCCGTTATTGTTGTTTTGAAACGGGTCTCAGTCTCTTGGATCTCAATCATAAGGGTCTCTGATAATCTTAGTGCTGTCTTGATTATGAGAACGAGCCAGTCGCGGGTACAATGCCACGCGATCATGGCCCATTCTTTCCTAAAGGTGGCATCATTCAGAAAAATCCTGGGGGCATTAGTAACTAGCAGCCCTTTTGGTGCCGCATTCTTCGTTAGATCTTTTTTCCACAAGGGCGGCTAGTGGGCCAGGATATCTTTCCGGCGGCACTGATTTTAATTCAATTCCCCAGTTGGCGAACTCTTCTCTGTACCGCCACACTTCATTGGCCGTTTTGGGGTCCTGCCATGTTACCACTGTCATTTCTTTCCAGTTGGTGTTGGGGATTGCTTTGAATTCGATGCTGTGTATGTGAGTTGTATCCACATGTTTTAGCGTCTCGAACGAGGTGGTGAGTTTTAGGATTGCACTCCGATTTAAGATGTCATGGTTCCCCCTTGAACTATAATGCGGTATAAGTTCGTGTTTTGTTAGGCCCACCGAATAGGTGGTTTCTGACCTCCCATTCCGGTTTGAGGAGAGGAATTGGGTGATTCGTGTGGGTAGTCTGTCTGGGCTGCTCTGATTTAAGCCAAACGGATACTTTACCCTCTCGATATCATGGACCACCTGCTGTTCTATTGGGTCCGTTGGGACTAGAGTATGGGGTCTTAGTTGGTTATGGTCTGTTGCAAATTGATTCTCTTTGAGACCCGACACCGTTTTTGAGAAATAGTGTGAAATAGTTTTCTGTTCTGTGTGATGTTTTGGCGCGGGAGAGCCAACCGCCGATTGCGTTTGAGGTTGAGGTTGTTTTACAGTTGGAATGCTTAGATTCTCGGTGGCGACTGTTGATGTTACGTCCGGGGGCTGGGTCACTAAAATGCGTGAAAGCCCACGGTCCATTTGTTCATTCTGGTCCGCCTTGGGTGACTCTTCATGGTTAGCGGATTGGGTACTTTGGTTCTTATCAGCAACTGTTGACGAAGCTTCTGGGGGCTGAGTCGCTTGCGAACGTTTCGAACTCCGGTCTACTTGCTCTTCCGGTTCCGCCCAGTCTATAAGGTGTGGACTTTGCAATGTCTTGCCTGTGGTGGTACTGGGTATTGGGAACCTTCTAGCATCTTTTTTTCCTTGATGCTTGTTTTGTCTTGATTTCCTCAATCTTTTACGCTCGCGCTTTGTCATTGTGTTGAAATGAATTTGTCTCCCTGTTATATGTTGTTTCCGGTTCATCTCTCCTCAGGTTCTCTGACTCTGCCATACTTCTTTGGGGATGGATGCCTTTTTTTAGGGGTGACCCGGAAGCTTCTTTGCCTATGCCGGGTTGGTTTGTAGTACCTTTTTGTTGCTCACTTGGTGCTTCGGTGGTTAATTCCTCAATGGCCATGGGGCGAGGTGATGGGCAGCCTTCTGTTTTGTCCACCCTTATATCCTCGTTATCTGGTGGAGCGCTAAAGGTTGAAATTAGCGTGCTTTCTGTTGAGGCTCCGGTCCCAAAAGATGCAGAGGCATAATGGGTGTTATTTGGTTTATTTTGAACCTCTTCCAGAATGTCAGTTAGAATTGCTGGTAAAGCTTTGAGATGGTTCATTGCTTCGTAGCACTGACATTCATGGTACATTGTGTGCGGGTCTTTCTGTACCCGTTCGATGAGGGAGTTCAGCTCAAGGATCTTTTTGTCTATGCCCGCAACATGATTGGATAAAATTTGCAAGATGTCTATCTGCACACCCAACTTTTCAGAGTGTTGTATTAGGGCTGTTGAGATGGTTTCCATCATGTTGATGAACGGCGGCCACAATGGTGCATACGCTGGTAGGCTATTCTCTACTAGATTATTATGATCTTTGGGGCTACTCCGCGATTTGTCCCTTGATTTATGCCTTGCTGCACCCGAGGCTCGGACTTCACGAAAGTCTGGTAGGTCTCGTTGGTGTTCGCCCATCCCCGTGTCCAGGGTTGGTGTTTGTTTTGCCGTTTTGATCCTTAACTCGGAGCCCTTAAGGGGAGTTATGGTGCTTGTTGTTGAAAGGTTATAGTGGAGCGGGAATAGCCCTGACAGGCGGTTTGTTGTTGTCCTACTGGTCGTCTGACCGGCGTTTGCGGAACGAGCGTAGGTCGAGTTGTGGGTCTCCTGCGATTCTACCCAAACGCCAGGGGTAGTTGTGGTGTTTTGGTTTGCTTGAGTCTCGATGCCTAGTGAACCGTCTTTAGGCTGTGTTCGATCATTTAAGGTCGTCCTATCATGTGAGGGTTGGACCTTAATGTCAGTATCGATAATGACCTTGTCTGGGGTGACTGACGAACCATCTTTTGGCAGTGTTTGATCGTCCTGATTCGTGATGTCAGAAGGGGGCAGGACCTTAGTGGCGGTGTCCAGTGTGTCTGATGGACCCTTATTGACCTTTCTCAAAGTGAAGCGCGAATCAACACCATGGTCGACTTGGTCCCTTGGGGTGAAGTATGAGCCTAGGCTGAGAGAACGCCGCGTCTCTATACCAGTGGTCGCCGTTAGTGTATCTTTTGAGCCCTCGGTATGTTCGTTGCTAGGCGCAGCGTTAGGATAGAGATCGCCATCTTCCTCCCTTGTGTTTATTTGGGCTTTCACCTTCAATTGGTTAGTCCTTTTGGACGATTTCTTTCCTGAAACGTCCCAGAGGTGATATGCAATTTCGTGGGTGTTGTTTTTCAAGGTGTTTTTTTGAGGCTGCAAGGCTTTTGTTGTTGTTAAAGTCGCCGATTGGGATCTTCTTCTGGTGTTGGATGCGGTCGTTAAATTTGGTACCTGTTGTGCTGGCTGAGCTAGCGGAGTGGTTGAGATTAGAAAGTCTGTGATATTACCGTTCCTGAGGGCTGTGGTCTTCATTGGTGTTTTGTCAGTAAAGGCGCTAGCCATAATATCTTTTACCTCTTTCGCCACTTTCACCTCTAACCTGTCCTCTGTTAGGTCCTCGTCGGATGAGAGGGTTAGTTCTTCGCTCATTTTCCGACGTAGGGGTTGTTTGTTCTTGCTAATTTTCGCTATAGGTTCTGTTCTGATTTTCCCTGATCTGATGATAGGATGCTACGTGACCAAGACGAAGACGATAGCGTCTCAGTTTGGGACGCTAATGGGAATGCAATCCTTTGTCGTGTTGAGACCTGGTAATGCGAGTCGCGTTGATGGTAGAGAACTAGAGCTGTAGACAGTTTACTGGTTTGGAGGGCGAGCTTGCTTTGCACACAATGGTGCACTGACTGTTCTTGTTCCTATGGCAGGGTTAGCTTGGTCCGGTCTATGTGTTGTGTTCTCAGCTATTATGCTTGCTGCTTGCTTGCTGCTTGACGGATTGCAGCTTGCTGCTTGCTGCTTGATGGCTTGATGGTACTAGGTGCTTGGCCTTGAGCGGTGCACCAATGTCCGAGGTCCAGCCCAGAGAGAGACCAAGGGAGTCCCCCCTTACTTTGCACGTTGCGCAGAGATTTTAGCAGTTTGTGCTCGTAGTTGTAGTTGTGGATAAACGTGCAGGGCTATATGTGGGGCTATATGGTTAATGCTCTGGGACTTGTGCTGAGTAATTGGTGCCCAGGTTATGCTCCTTGCCAAGCAGCCCTGACTGGACCCTCTTGCTCGCTTGCTGCCTTGACCTAAGGGACAGGGGGCCTGTGGGACAAGGCTGCGGGAAGGCGGGAGAAAGAGACACACCGACCTGCTTACTGTGGTCCCGTGGTCCTCTCCGATCTCCGCTCTGCTCTGCACACAGTCCCGACCGCGAGGCACACTGGGGCAGCTACAACCGGGCAACTGTGCTCTTCCCCCCCTCCCCTCTCTTCTCCTCTTCTCTCTTCTCCTCTCCTCGTGGGTTGGAGGTTGAGGTCCGCCGCCGTGGATGCCGCCGGTGATGCAGGAAAGCGGGAAAGCATAGGCGTGGGCGTGCACTCTCCCCGCTGGAAGAGGGAGCTCCCACGACCCGCTTGCAGGCTTGGTTGCTAGCTGTCGCGGGTATGGGTACTTTTTTGGTGGCGGTGCCGGTGCCGCTTAAACCGCTGCCCCTTCTGCTGTTATGGGTCACGGGGCTGCTGCGGTAAAGCGCCGCGGTGAAACGCCTCCTCGTACTTTGGAGCTTCAGTGGTTACGGCAGCTGCCACACCGCGCTACTCCCGTGCTCCTTCCTCGTCCGCTGGGTGCCGCTCCGTGCTGCTCCGCTCTCTGGCTCTCTGGCGCCACCAAGTGTATTACTGCATCATCAGATGTGTTCCCCAAAGCCTACAGAAATCTGGCAACTGGACAAACACATTTCCTTTGTGCCTGACTCACCCGCCCCCCTCCAATCCCCATGTGGCTTGCTAGCCCCGTCCCACCCGCCCCCTTCCCACCTAGTGTGGCTTGCTTGCCCTCTCCCACTCGCCCCCCTCCTGCCCAGTGTGGCTTATTCTCACTCGCCACTTCCTCCTCTCTGCACTCCATCTGCATAGGGTCTTCCCACTCCTTCCCCAGGGCAGCCCGGTTCCAGGTCTATGTCTGCCCCTGAGTGTTCACAGTTTTCAAAATCTCCTTCCGTTATTCGGCCAATTGATGCATGCGTATCCCATGGGCGTCCACCCTTCTAGGGGCCTGCCCTTCCTTCCCTGCTCAGATTGTGTCTTCCTTCTCCCAAGTCTCCAGTCTCAGCTTTCTATCTGACTTCCATGCCATTGCTATTCTGTGTCAGGCTAGGGCCAAGTCTATTAATCTAGAGTTCACTTTTTACTCTGTGAGTCTGGGAAAGCTCCCCAAGACACTGGTCTCTATTGCACAGGGAAGCGTGTGCCCCAACGTGGTCTGAAGCCTCTGCAAAACCGCAGCACAGAAAGTCTGCAGTGCATGGCATCCCCTAGTCATGTGGCTGAAGTCTGTGTCAGGTGCTCAACAGCGATGACGGCCTCGGGTTCCCCCCCCCCACTTATTAGCCCTAGTCTGTGGGGTGAGGTATGTCATATGTAGTTAATTGAACTGTACATATTTCAGCCATGTATTACATGAGACTGTTTTGGGGTGGGTTATCACCCTCTCCCATTCACTGTTTGTGATGTCATGGCACAGGATTGTTTCCCAGCGTGTCTTTAGGGTCACCAGGGGTCTCCTCCCTATCTCGTTCAGCGCTCAGTAGAACCATGTCACCAAGTGCCAAGCGGTGCCCATAGAGAGGAGGAGTTTAAGTACCATGTAGGGTGAGGATTCGTCCTGACCCCCGACCCACAGACCTATGAACGTCTGCACCGTTGCTTCAAATGTTTGGAATTGACCTCTGGGCAAGGCGTGAGAACTCCCTGCAGAAAACAATCTCCCACCTTCGTGAGCTCTGCTTCCGTCCATTCTGAAAGTTGCGCAGGAGTGAAAAAGGTAACAGGGTCTCCATGAGGGTGGCCCACCAGCAGTACAGCAGGGGCGTGCAAGGGGGCTCTCCGGGTTCGCACAATGCAGTGACACCAACTCTGCAACACTACGTGTAACGGTACACTAGGCTGTGGGAGGCTGGGCGTAGTAAGTGGGCCAACAGAAGTCCCCGATGTGGGATCTGTCCAAGAAGTCAAAGACGTGTGTGCGTTATCTAGAAATTTGGCCACCCATTGCAGCTGCACCACTAAATAATAGAGTTCGAAATCTGGAGCTCCCAAACCCCCATCAGGAGTACTTGCATTGTAATGCGTGACGGACTATTTGAAATCTCAAAAGTACTCTGAATCCTCACACTTAAAAGCTCTTATCTCTTAGATACATTGGATACTAAAAAATACATTTTCTTTTTTCTTCGGAGAAGGTTTCAAATTATTTAGTCCAGAGTCCAAATTCAACACAGACCTTTTGCCTTGTCAGTGCTTTCTCACATGATCTTACAGTTAGGATAGTGTGTCCACTGATCCTTGCTGATACATCATGTAGTCTGCCGTGATACCAACTTAATACTTCCCCCAGAATGTGTGTGTTGTGTGGGTGACAGTAAGTGTGTTTGAGTGTGAAGCATGACTTGTTTACTTGAGGGTTTGGTGTTCTCTCAGACTGGGACTCCTCAGTGCATGCGCAGCCCCAAGCTGTTAGGTTGCTCTCATGGCCAGCACAGGTATTCATTTAGCCATCTTCTGAATCCCCTACATGTTCTGTACGTCTCACTCCTTTTAATCCTCTCTGGTCCTTCCATTGTAGCCAGATTTGTGCGAGTCTGGTATTGGTGCGGATCAGTCTTTAGAGGTGGGCATGCAAAATGGGAGGAAGCATCATCAGATTTTTCACACCCGATGAGTTGATGTTGCTGGCCAGCACCCCCTCTCTAAATACTGTTTCAGCACCATGACCGTGGTGTAGATTTACTGTTTCCCTTAAAAATCAGCGGCCAGGGAGATCGGAGGATATTGGGAGTGGTATATGGGAGCCGACTTTGGCCGCACCTCCCAACCTATCGAGCGGAGGCCAGGAAAAAATATAGTTTATTTTTGGCTTTCTCAGTTTTTCTAATTTTTCGATCTCATTTGTGTATTCGACTTCCACAATTGTATGTTTTCCGCTGTTAAAGAACGACCCATAATCATACTGGTTCATGAGTAAGTTTCTCTGAGGTACGGTCATGGATTTTACAGGAATTCAAGACAATTGAAATAAGTTCGGTAGAATAAATGAACCCTCTCTGCCCAAAAAACATGTTGTAAAAGAAAGAAATCAGAAATCTCGGAGACTGTTGCGAAAAGTAGAATGCCTTTACTGTCTCCTTGGTTACTTTGCTGCAATTATCATATTTTCCTGACGGGTTGTTGCCGAATTTCAGTTTGAAATGCTGCCTTTCACTGCATGTGTGAATCCCCATGGCTACACTTAAGCATTATCTCGTCTTTCAAGTTGTACTCGGACACTTGGAAAGAAGGGATAAAACACGGAGTAGACATGAATTCATAATAGCAAGAACATCCTTCTACCGGAGAAGAGCGAGGTTTTGCTTGCCCTCTTGAGAACTTCAAAATGGAGGGCCAGTGACAAACCCCTCCTTCATTGGTACATCTTTTCTCCAGGAGCTTGCTTGTCCATCTCAAAGTGTCAGGTTGGTGAATCGCAGAATACTTAAAAGCCTTTCTCAGTCAAGCATTTGGTTGCCAACTCGTCAGGAGGGAATGATATATACAGCAGGCCTTAATGACGTTAATAGAGGTTCTGCAGCCTCGAGTCCTTTACCTCGATTTTTCCTCTAGTAAAACAATGGCTGAGATTGCGTTGGAAGGGTCACAATGACAATCAGATATGGGATGTTATTAAAACAGTTCTTCCAAGCAGATCTCTCCACCATGCCTCGCTCCTACCTTTGCCTGCTTAGGAGCATGAGCTTTAAACAGAATATCTCGGAATGGACAACCCAGGGCTGTGACCTACTAACTAGACAATGATGATAAGAAATACAATAAAGAGACATGCAGAGCTGTTCAAGGCTTCTAGCTTATTGAAAACAATAAACTGCGTGCCTCTTTCTCACTTCGCCATCCATCAAGCTGCTAAGCACTGGATCGCATAACATAATAACTGGACATTGGTGCTCATCAGACACCACACGGAAAAGGATCAGAACAAAGTCAACACGCTTCCAACCCATACACCCTTCATGGTGTAGCATGCTACCCATGTAGGTAAGCACTTGTTTCAGTACAATGCTGTTCAATCAATAGCCCTAGTATATTCACAGAGTTGTTCAAGAGACTAAATTGGTGCACTAAAACCAGTTTTTGAATCTTTGGAGATAATGACTTGCAAGACCAATAATAAATTTTCTACTTCACTGCCTAACAATGTGAAGACTTTAAGAACCGTTAATCAATGGACTCTAACTTAAAAGAACGATTGCTTGACATCAGTGGAGAGGTGTTTGGGCTCTGGGTGATACACATTCGTCTTCCCCTTTTTAGGTCTCGCTGGCGTTGCAGGGCGAAGCCCTGCCGCCAACGAGACTTATAGCCGCCTTGCTCCCTGCCAAGGGAGTCAGAGCAGTGAGCGAGCAGATACAGACCTGGGCACGAGCCGACTCAGGTCCGTGAACGCGCGGGAACGTCAACGTGCACGTTCACGCGCGTCACGCTCCTGTCCTCCCGCGTCTCTTCTCATGCGCGCTCCAGGCCGACTTGCGGTGTGCGTCACAGCGTGTTTCAGCGTTTCTGTGGCCGTAGGTAAGTGAGGGCCGGGGGATTTGTTTTTTGCTTATTTGTTTGCTTGTTGTAATGTTACGTCTCATAGATTTGTAATATCTCTGTAATTGCCAGTTGCTCAGCTCCTTCGCTCTGTTGCTTGAATTTTTTTCCCACCAGTAGCAGACGATCGCTGGAGAGGGTTCCGTTGGCATTATCCATCTCTCAGTCTTTGTCAGTTTTTTTACGGTTTGTGGGCACATGTAGTCCCAGTGATGTTTCAAAAGGGGCATTGGGTCGTGCGACATTGGGTCGTGCGACGCGGAGCCATGTGCTTGTATGCTTTGGCAGTGGTTGTCATTGGCATTGTAGACCATCTCTAGGATTGCCAGATGTCAAGGACTGTAAACAAATGGACACGAGACAGCTTATATTCAGCCGTTGGCTTTCATTTAACAAATTCTTGTAATATGGTAGTTGGTAGTGTTGTTTCAGATGAATTAATTACATCAACTTAATACAGATGCAAACAATGAATTTTGAAAATGTCAGAGCTCCAATGCTGTAGCCCGGTGACATGGAGTTATTTGAGTGCCTTAACGATCTACCTATTGTGTGTGACATCTTACCCAAGTGTAGGTTGTATACTTCACCTATTGTGACCCTGTACCCCTTCTGGTGTTGGCCGTTGTGATCTGTGTGCGTTTTTTGATAATTTTTACCAGTTGAAGTTGCTTTCCTTCGGCTCCCATGGGTTGCTGAACGAGTTTGGGTGTGCCAAGGAGTCTGTGAAGGCTGAGGGTCATAATGTGTGTAAAGAGAGAGAATATGGGACTTGTAAAGTGCGAGAGGAGTTAAGTGGTGGAGTTTGGCTTGGTAGGCAAGTATATGTGGATGTTGGGGGCATGGTGAGAGTAATGAAATAATGGGATGGGCTGTTTGGGAAAAGGGTACAAGTGAAGTGGAGGTGTGGATGTTTAATGCATGGAGAGAGATGGTGCACAAGTTGTAAGTTGGAAGAGATGTTAATGTTGATGGTGGTACAGAGCCTACCGTATGCAGATGGCAGGTAGCACTTGACTGCATAGTTCCTATAGTACACAGTTTTATGAAAGGAGCAGTGAATGGCTGATGTGGAGCAACAGTGTGTAGAGAGGTCTGGAAAGGAAGTAGAATGATGCAATGGGGGAAGCAGCTTACACATTATTATATTTGTATTGTATTACCCAGAATCCATTAAGCAGGCTGTTACACCACATATAATACACGGGAGCCTGCGATCCCTGCATAAAAGCCCTTCTCTAGTTTCTTTTACATGTGACTAATGATGTCTCTAGTCGCCTGTAATAAAGAAATGACGTACCTGCTCAACTTTAGTAACTAATTACAGTTGAATTCTGGCGTAGTAATGCCCACTGCAAGGGCCAGGAGCCAAGGGGAAAGGCAGGTCATGGAGCATAATTAAAGCTGCAGTTTAAACCACAAAAATGAATGAAGCCTGGCTTGTTCTTATTCTGCTCTGTTTTTTTTTTTTTTTTGATGAACAGTGATCTACAGGAATGGGATATTTGTGGCACCGCAATTATTTTATGCATGCTTTAGGTAATTAGAGGAAAGATGGAATTGGTCTTTCTACACAGTCTGAGCTTCTGCATTTTTATAATCTGACTTCTATTAAATTGACTGATATCTTTTCGCAACAAACTTAACTGCTCATTGGCATGCTTAATTTTTCATTAAAGATTCAACTTTTATTCATCATATCTGCAAACATCATCTCTTTGCATATGGAAGAACGTCATAAAGGATTTAAGTTGTTTGTTGGAAGATTGATGTTGTGACCATGTACTATAAGGAATAATGTACCCCCTGGTATACATTACGAGGACACATGCAAATCACCTTGGAGTTCTATGACCTTTTAAAGGAACTCTGCCTTCCGCCACATCCCCTCACCCACCCTCACACCCCCTCACCCTCACACCCCCTCACCCTCACACCCCCTCACCCTCCCTCACCCTCACACCCGCTCACCCTCACACCCCCTCACCCTCACACCCCCTCACCCTCACACCCCCTCACCCTCACACCCCCTCACCCTCACACCCCCTCACACCCCCTCACACCCCCTCACACCCCCTCACCCACCCTCACACACCCTCACACACCCTCACCCCCTCACCCTCCCTCACCCCCTCACCCTCCCTCACCCCCCACTCCCCCTCACACCCCCCCTCACTCACCCTCACACCCTCTCACCCCGCCTCACCCTCACACCCCCTCAAACTCCTCGCCCTCACAGCCCTCTCACCCTCCCTCACCCTCACCCCCCCACACCCCCTCACACCCACTCACTCACCCTCACATCCCCTCACCACCCTCACAACCCTCACAACCTCACCAGCATAGCATAACAAAACAGCATAGCATAGCATAACAAAACAAAGCATAGCAAAACAAAACAAAATAAAGCGTAGCATAACAAAACATAGCATAAGATAACAAAACATAGCATAACAAAGCAGAGCATAACATAGCATAACAAAGCAGAGCATACCATAGCAAAACACAACAAAACATAGCATAACAAAACAGCAAAGCATAGCAAAACCTAGCATAGCATAGCAAAACAAAGCATAGCATAATAAAACACAACAAAGCATAGCATAGCATAACACAACAAAACATAGCAGAGCATAACAAAACCACGCATAGGATAGCAAAGAATAACAAAACCTAGCATAACAAAACACAACAACACATAGCATAGCAAAACATAGCATAGCAAAACAAAGCATAGCATTATAAAACACAACAAAACATAGTATAGCATAGCAAAACATAGCATAGCATAACACAGCATAGCATAACAAGTCAAAAGCATAGGATAGCAAAACATAGCATAGTATAACAAAACAAAACATAGGATAGCAAAACAAAACATAGCATAGCATACAGCATCACTCAGCACTACCACAGCATCACTCAGGGGTACCACAACATCACTATGCGCTACCACAGCATCACTGAACGCCACAGCATCACTCGTTCGCCATCACAACATCACTCAGCATCACCACATCATCAATCTGTGCAACCATTCAACAACAACTGGTTCAAATATGTTCTCTTAATGTTTCAACCTTTATTACAAATGTAACAAAAAGATGTTAATATTTCACTTCTCTTCTTGGATTTTCGTCACAATAAAATACACTGAACATAATCTTCACAAAAGTTATTTACAAAAGTTTAAGCAATTACCATTATAAATTACAATAACTTTTATTTAAGTATTCATTATTAAAAAAAATTCAAAGCCATTGTTATTTGTAATATCAATACATGTAAGTCGCGTAAATAAAACACATATTACATTACAAATGCTAGAGGTGTCACATTTATACCACAACAGTGCCAATGGAGTTGGCACGTGCCGGCAAGTTCTTTGTCACTGCTGGATAGATCTTATGTCAAACGCAAAGTCCAGAAAAATAACAGCTTAACTACAATCGGCACGTCGAAGAGCATCTATAGTACCAATAGTGGTGCTTCACTAATTCCTATGGTCATGAACATTGCCAACTTAATTGAACAGACAAATAAACAAAGTATTTCATGGCCACCGGTGACTCGGTACCAAGCTTGATAAGCTAAGATGATCTGACATTAGGGCACTGACTGTTCAACTTGATGTATATGTACATGTTTTTTAACTTTCTTTTTTTCTTTTAAATCTCTTTGCACTTTAAATGTTTTTCTTAAAACATTTATTTTTTTAACAATCTACTGTTTTTTACCATGATCGTAATATGCTTCGCTTTTGTAAATGATTTTAGGTAATCATACAATAAAGTATTCATTCATTCACACACAACCACACACATCTATCTATCTATCGCCCTCACTCTATCTATCTATCGCCCTCACTCTATCTATCTGTCGCCCTCACTCTATCTATCTGTCGCCCTCACTCTATCTATCTGTCGCCCTCACTCTATCTATCTGTCGCCCTCACTCTATCCATCTGTCGCCCTCACTCTATCCATCTGTCGCCCTCACTCTATCCATCTGTCGCCCTCACTCTATCCATCTGTCGCCCTCACTCTATCTATCTGTCGCCCTCACTCTATCTATCTGTCGCCCTCACTCTATCTATCTGTCGCCCTCACTGTATCTGTCGCCCTCACTGTATCTGTCGCCCTCACTGTATCTGTCGCCCTCACTGTATCTGTCGCCCTCACACTATCTATCTATCTATCGCTCGCCCTCACTCTATCTATCTATCGCACCACCACAGCATCACTCAGGGGCATCACAACATCACTCAGGGGCACCACAACATCACTCAGGGGCACCACAACATCAATCTGTGAAACCATTCAACAACAACTGGTTCAAATATGTTCTCTCAATGCTTCAAGCTTTATTACAAATGTCACAAAAAGATGTTAATATTTCACTTCTGTTCTTGGATTTTCGTCACAATAAAATACATTGAACATAATCTTCACAAAATTTATTTACAAAAGTTTAAGCTATTGCCATTATAAATTACAATAACTTTCATTTAAGTATTTAAAAAAATTAAAAGCCATTGTTATTTGTAATATCAATACATCTAGGTCACGTAAATACAACACATGTTGCATTACAAATGCTATAGGTGTCACATTTGCAAAAGTTGAAAGTATTGGCATTGTAAATGACAAAGCTATTAATTTTGCTATTTTCAAAACCAATACATAAATAAAAAGGTGTCATTTACAAGACCAATAGCTCAAACTTTCCTATTGCGAGACCTATTGCATTGCAAATGCTTGTTAATGTTGTTCATTAAGATCATGAGGATCCAGGCACCTTTATTTCTTGCTATTTTACATCACGTTCTAGCCGTCATCTGTTTTTGGATCCACAACTTCAGCCTTGAAATCACTGACAACACTTTTAAAGTCAGCATTGACCTCTTTTCTGTTTCAACACGCGATAGGTGCCTCATTAGTGTTCCAACTTGTTGTTTTCTACTATTGATCCCTAGAGTTTCATCTGCAAATTCCTTCCTAAATTGGTGACTTTGGAACCACGAGATATCGCTTTTGATGACCACATTTGTACTTGATATTTTGGGTGACTCTTAGTGTGATATGAATGTGTTGCATAATGTAAAATGTTTGTTCAAAGTTTGGTGTGCCTTCCATTCCTGTCAGTCATATGTTGACAGAGTCCTCTTCATCACATCTAGTCAATGTATTTTGTCTCAAAGGGACTTCGCTCCTTTGACGAAGGGCTCCTCTCTGCACACCCTTTACTTACCCATAATTTTGTTGCTTTTCTACACTGGTCAGATAGGCAGCAGAGTTCTGTACCAGTCCGATGTGAACACAAATAAAACGCAAGATAAAACACTTTTCAGTTGCACTCTTGAGCCCTCATTTGTTTTTGTCCTTATGTTTGAGAAATTCGTGAAACCTTTCAAGGATATGACTCTGAAGATTATTCTACCTATTTTGTTCAATTGATGAGATAACACTGGCTCCCCTGTACATTTAAATAATCTTCAAGAGCAAATATGCCTGACTTACGTCATAGTCCTACCTGCTCATTGTTCTTTATGCAACTTTGAAATCCTGTTTTCTCCAGTTAAGAGTATTTGCTCTCTGTTGGACATATGATATGGTCTTCTGTTTGAAAGGGCAAAATGGAAGAACTGAAAGGTCTCTTTAAAGAGGAATGACAATAAGCGTGTTTTCCCTCCCTGGAAGGAGGCTTTATTTGTTTCAGTCTAGAGATGACTAAATGTGGCCATCTGAATTGCAGCAACGTATGACTGCTTGTGTGGTTATTTATAGCTGAGGAATTCAGTTGGTGGTCCCAGCATGAAAAATGAATATAGCTTTTAATTTGTTTACTCATTTTAGAAGGCAATTGTGTATCATTGTTGACATGGCCAAGTTGAAGACGAGTGCCATAAAGGCAATACAGATTCTTCTTTAGTGTCTTATTTCCCAAGCTAGTGGTCACTGTCAGCTTCATGCAGAGAATTGTGCTTTAACCTCCCATTCAAACGACCCAAGGACCTTTATTGGACCATCCCATTCAAATGACAGCCCTGTTTGTTCAAAAGATTGATATGATGGTGAATTTATTTATGTATTTATTTTTATAGTTTTACAGAGCGTGAACCAGACCTGTGAGGGTATCGGAGCGCTTTACAGGATTGAGGGGGAGGAATACAATGCATAAGGATGGGAGGGATTACATTGGGAGAGCTAGGGATACATTGTACGGGAGGAGCACGCAGTCTAAAGTCCAAGCTACATGTGGGATAAAATTAAAGCAGGTAGATAAAAAATACAAGGAGGCTGCATTATACAGGAGGTGCACGCCGTCAAAGGTCCAAGCTACATGTGGGATAAAAATTAAAGCAGTTAAAAATTAAAGGAGGTAGGTATAATATACATGCAGTCTCAGCTCCTGGTGGGTTGCCCAAAAGTACAGAAAAATGTATCATCCGTGGAGGCCGTGGATAATGCCGAGGTGGAGGATGGAACAAGTCGATGAGATGATTGAAAAGTATTCATTAGATGAGGTATTTTCCCATTAAGAACGTTTTGGTCTCCTTCTTAAAGTGTGCCAAGGACGGAAGTCTTCTAATGGAGAGTGGGAGAGCGTTTCAGATTCTTGGTGCGGCCCCAGAGAAGGCCCGATTTTAGTTTTTTAACTTCCGGAAGCATGCTGGTTGCAGCAGCAGGTCTTTGGCAGATCGAGAGTTTAGTGCTCCTTCGGATATCACAAGTTTTTGTGCGAGAAATGTTGGGTAATTTGAGTACAGAGCTTTGTGATTAATGCAGGCCAGTTTAACAGACTAAAGGGATTTACTTTTGCAAGTCTATTTAAAATTATTTCCACTCTCCCTATCCACGGCATGCTGGTGCAGAATTGTTTAAATTTTTACTCCGCTTGGGAATCTGTTTAAAGAGATCGATCGATGTTGTATGCAGACAATTTCCTTGGGCAGCTTCTGGAATTAGATTATGGAGCCTGCTCTCTCTGCAGATTCTGTGAAGTGGATACAAGGAGCACACCGCCAAGAAAACTGGAGAATGATTCACCATAATTCTTGTGGTTGTCTGACCTTGGGTGCATTGTGGTTATATATCCTTGTTAACCCCATTACTGTGTCTGCTCTCTTCAGTTCCTCTGTACAATATGGGATGAAAGTTCTTCTACAGCTAAATTGCTCTAGACTAGCTGTGGATCTTATGTACAGGAATAGAAATTGACTATAACCACATAAAGGTGAATGTGACACACTCATCAACTTTCGGTAAATTCAGGCTAGGATGTGAGTTGGGGGGGGAAAGCTTCCTGTGATTGGCCTAAGGCAATGGACCTCTCCTTCTCTTTGGTCTTTCTGGACATGCCCTCAGACTTGGACCTGCAGCCACTATGAGGAATTGGAAGAAATAGATGTCCAAAGGGCAAATTAACCTCATTTGTCACCCAGCTATGATGCATTCAGAATATCCAGTGGGCCTCTACCTTGATCCACGCCATAAGTTGACCTAGCATGTATTTGTTAGGAGATTCGCTACGCAAATGAGGTGAGGTTTTTTTAATACAAATTTTCTTGGTGTAGATTCTCAGTTTGTCTTGACCATCATGCCACTAAAATCATTCTTTATTTTCTGCAAAGTGCCTGGAATGCAAAAGGTAGACTAAGATGCCTTTGATATTTAAGCATTTGTCATATTTGGAGTTCAAATATAGTGTAGTTAAACAGAGGCGGCTCAGTCTTTTGCAAGAAAGCTGCACTGATAGCTGAAAAATTATTTATATATTTGTTTACGGCTCAGGGAGCAATATTTTTTTGGGTAAAGTGGACAAACATCTAAATTACTACCGTATTTTTTTACTTGTTTTAGTAATGTTTCCTGTAATTGTCTTTCTCCCCAGCTGTGGTTTTCCTAATTTGCCTTAGCTGGATGAGAAAATATTTAAAAGTGGGAGATGTTAAGATGGCATTGCCCTCTTCTTTTTTTTTTTTTCCTCTCCTGTTCACACATTTGTTCCTATTGATTATGCTTCTTTGTCACCTCTTTGCACTTCCGTTGCAAGTAACGCTGTCTCCATGTGGTAAATGTCGAAGTGGCTCGTTACTCGTTGCAGGTGGAAAATGGTCATCATTAGGCCCGTTGCCTATTTCCAGACCATTGCAGAGCTTGTTCTATAAGACTACTCCTCCGTGTTAAGTAGTCTTTTCTTGTAAGAGTTAAAGCAGGCACCTGGGTGTCCCTACACAAGTATTTCTGTTTGGTGTTTGAAGTTAAGACAGACTATCACATGGTTCTGACTGAGCTGAGATATCACTTTTAGATACAGACCCTCACTTGATGACTATCTCCGAAGCTTCTCAAAATTGCTCTTACTGAATCATGCTACATATCACTAGCTTACTGTGAGTTACGAATCAATTGAATTGTGTTGCATCACATTACAGTTAACTCAAGTAGATGCAGTGATCATTTGATCCCGAACCGTAGAAATTCCTGCATGAGATCTTAGTCTAGAAGATGGCTGGATCTATCACCAAGTATGAAGAATAATCCAAGTGCTGAAGTGCTCAAAGAGCCGGGGAAGGGATTTCACTTATATTGGGGATCAGGTTATGTGTGAATTTTTTCTTTCCACAAAAATAAATCTGATACTAAAACAGACTTGGTCTGGAATCTAAACAGTGCGCAGTAGAGCAGAACTTTGTGGAACAATTATGCCAAATAGAAGAGCAATGCAACTGGCACATGCTGTTGTCAAACAAACGTCTAGGAGTCCCGGTTATATTCCCTTCAAGTGATCTGCTCTAATTTTAGTATGTGTTTGGGTTTCCACACTTTAATTTCCTGACCTGCTATATTAATGACGATTCCTGTGATGTCTCCAGAAACCTGAGGTATGCCAGAGTGATTGTTCAGAAAATCTGAAGTTCTTACCCCCCCCCCATCTTACTGACCCAGCTTCTCCCTGGTTTATTTGCTTCTGCTGTTGTTGTAAGGCCATCAACAGGCTTTTCACAGCAGAGATTTGTCCTGGCATTCCTTTCGTTCAAAGGCTTTTCACTTGCATTCACAAACCGCAAAAGTATTTTTTTTCTATAATATCTTGGTGTCATGCTTTCGACCCTTTGCTTGGAGATGTATGGATTATTTTCCAATATGTCCGTACCATAGCTTTTTCTAGCAACTGTTTTGAATCATAAGGATTCTTGAACACGTGTGTGAATTGGCCGTTAGCCAAGATGGGAGTGTAGGCAGATTGCCTGTCAAATAACACTATTGGAACAAATCAAAGAAATAGTTGTTCATCATACGTCTAAAATGTCCTATGAGTTCCATCCTCCAAGCCAATGGTGGCCTGTTCCACAAAATGGAAGCCTGTGTCCTGAAGTTTCCTTTTCTGATTGTACACGTTCCAAATATATCTTCTTCCCTCAGAGTTGCATCACTGCAGCACATGCTTTTAGATGGCCTGTGGTGTCTGTGCTTCCTTATCAAAAACTTTTGCAATATATCAGTTTGTGTCTCTACAACCGAACTTGAAGACTATCCTTCCTCTCAGCAGTAGCTATTGTAATGACTGTTGGAAGGATGAGATGTGGTCTAACTTGCACCACACTCCGTACACCTTTCAGAAGCATTCTACGCCTCCTGTTATTTACTAATCAGGGTTGTCAGATTATTCTTGAATATGCAGTGGACAGTGACAAAAATTAAGAGAGCTTCTGGTTTGTTTAAGGAAACCTTAGATTCCATTCCCTGCTCCTAGAGTTCCACAGGCTTCCTTAAAAAAAAGAAATAAGGCAATGGGGATTAAATAGTTTTTTGGGAGCTGAAATCAATATCCCCGCCTTACTGATATTTAATGTTAGCCAATGCTTCCATTCATACCTCCACTCATACTAGACCACCTGCTAACCCCTATTGTTGACCATTTCTACCATCTGTGAGATGTACAGCTGGTTTCCATTAGCATAGGAATGACATCTAAGCCCAGTTTCAAAGATAACTCGGAGAATGTGTTCAAGGGGACAAATAAAAGCTTTTTGGTACTCCAGAATTGGTATCAAATAAGTTGGAGGTCCTATTTTTTTAAGTCAGCCAGTCAAGAAAGTTCTAAATCTTTGCAGACCTTTGTCAGAGATGTCGCCATTATGTGGAGCTTGTCCTTCAGGATCGTGTCACCTGCTTTGTCAATTGCCGTTGATAGGACCTGTATATTGCACAGACTTGTTTACTCCTGTTTGCCTCGGTAACTTACTATCTGTTCAGGATGCCGTGTGTGTTTTACCCAGATGGATTTTCTCTATTTACTTTGAGCATGCTCTTTTGCGCCTTTTTCAGTTGGGTATCTTTGAGAATAATGCCTCTTACACATAGGCAGCGGACTCTGGTTAACTATGTCAATTTCCACTACTTTTAAGGGAAATGCCCCATCACAATCTTTGTCACGCCAAGCCATGTGCAAAGATCTGTTAATTGAGTTCCTTACGGTTACACTTTTGAGCTAGAATAACAGTAGTTGGTGCTCTCCTCCCAAGTGAGTCATCGGTGAAGTGATAGTTTAGAAGATGGTGATCGGATATGACATCTGGGAGGGAACAGGACTTTGAGCATAACCAATTATTGATAAACACAAGGTCCCTAGAATACCCATGAGAAGGTTCAGGTCCATGAAATATCCAGCAAAAAGCAGGGGAGTCAATTAGGTCTTCTGTACAAACATTTATATCTCTCGTAACATAAGTGTTAGATTTTTTAAAAACAATAAAGTGTAAAAACATTATTTCCTAAAGCACAATTTGTAACTGGGGAATCTATAGCAGGTTATGATGGCTGAATTCTGAGAACCTATATTAGAACATTAGAATGTTGAAAGCTCCATTGAAGACTGTAAAGTGGCTCCGGGCTTATGGTGGCTGGTATAAATCTGGAGCTCCAACAGTCCAATGTTTGTTTTGGTTCCTCCCTTTTTTAATTTTTTTTTATTTAGAACATTCAACCCTAAGCGGGTGGGATGTGTTCCACTAGCCTTATAGCCCTTCTGCCTCTTGCTATACCGGTTGTTAAAGGCCCTCTTCCTCATTATAGGCCCTCGATTCAGCTCAGGCCTTTAACTCTGGTTCAGGGCCTTCAACATCCAACTGGTACAGCCCTCAGCAGTTGCCTGGCTAGAAGGCTGCAGTAGCTATTGAGGTTGCAGTAGCCAGAAAAGAGGGCGTTATATCTGTATTTTGTCAATGGTACAAAACAGTTTTTTGGCCTTCTAATAGACACTGGCATGGATCATAGTGCACTATTTTGTAATGCTATAATTTGTCCATTCCTTTATGTTCTTGTGCCCCTTATTACTCTATGATGGTAACCAACACTGTTTGTACCCGAAGTACTCACTACCTTAACGGACGGAGAAGGAAGAAATTAAGCTCACCTTACATAGGTCTTAGTCAGTACGAACTGGATATAGAGCTATAGCTACAAATGGCAATCTTTCTGGAGAGCTTTGCTGTACACAGCAATTGAAGTGCTCATTCTAAAGCGAGAGATGAATGGAGCACTTTCTTGGCAGCATTTCCCGACTCTGCTCCTGCTGGCCCTGTGTTTATTCATTTAAGAGGTTTGCCATGCGGCCGCATGTTTCATTTTTCGGAGACCCTAGAATTGGTTCCTAATAAGGATTGGCTTGTGCATCGGGGGATTTCATCTTCAGGCGGACATGTTTTTCCCGCGCACCTGGAAGTGATCGGTTCGCACCTGGAAGTGCCTGCTTTGTATGCCGCCCCCCTTTCTCTCGTCATGCGAGTCTTCTTGAATGGGCGTCAGTGTTTGCGAAGCGGACTGCAAGGTGAATTTCCGCTTAGGCATTATTGTGGTTCGCCTCCCAAACTGCGGTCTTTAAGGACACCATGGCTTCGTGCCCGATATCGCTGTTCCATTCTTCTTAAGAATGCCGTTCTTTGTGGCGAGCCGTTTTTTCTGCTCACCACACAGACATGAATTCATAACAACACAAGCCCCTTCCTTGTCCCGGTCTTTGGTTTAACGCGCTGAATTGTGGGCATTCTTTATCTTCCTCTTTGGGTAAAGGTTTGCGGATCTTCCAAACCCGAGTTAAAAGCTTCTCTGCAGCGTATTTTCAGAGGCCAGCTGTTTTTCATTACTCCGGTTTGATTTGGTTAGTAGCTGGGAGTCCTGGACCGATGCCCAGTTAGAACGGATGTGTATTTTTTTTTTTTTACTCATGTGGCTTGCATGGCAAGTCCGACAAATGAGTCGTATCTGTCTTATGAACGCATGGAAATAGTCCCATGTAATCATGTGTGTATTTTGCACCTTCGCAATGGTGTAGGAGGCAGAGTGGTCTGTCTGGAAGAAGCCTATAAGGGATTGTCGCTCGATAGTCGTGCATGCTTTATAAAAGTGATTCGAGTCTGCCTGAACATGCCGCCAGTCGTCTGTGCGTCTTTTCCACCGCCTCCTAAATGCTGCTGTTCGTAACCAGGCAAGATCTTCTAAAAGGAGACGCAAATGTGAATTAAAGAGGCGTAGGCACTCCGTACTGGACAGTACCCTTTTTTTTTTTTTACCTTTTTGTGAATTTTTTCTGCACATTTGTATAGTGTTGATTATTTCTTAATATGTCTACCTACCTTGTAAAGCGCTCTGATACTCTTGGGTCCAGCAGCGCTATATAAAACTTCCTAAATAAAATAAATAAATAAGTACCTCTCCATTGAAAACACTTAGGGCATCATTCTGATTCCGATGGGACTGCCACGACAGGCCGTCGCCTCATTACGATGCAGACGATTGGACATTTGACTGTTGTGGGACAGAGCGCAGCTTCCAACAGGATCTACTGATCCTGACGGAGCAGCAGTCAGAATCGTGATCCTGAATGGAGGTGGTGCCTGCACAGGCACTGCCGTCCGGATTACATTGTCCCTTTACGACAGCCTTTCCATGAACAGGCTGTTGGAAAGGGACTTTGAGGGACACAAACTGGGCCCCCGTGGGCCACTTTTTAGTAGTCTGGGACTCTGGGGGACACCTGTAGTGCCCCCCCCCCCCCTCAACCATGCACCGTGTTCCAGGCACCAAGTGGTGCTTGAAACATGGTGCATAGATGTGCACAAAATGCCTTTTTCTACTGTGGCTTGTAATGCTGCCCCTTTCTTGGGCCGCAGTAAAGAAAGGCAGTTTCTGACCGCCTACATGGTGGTCTTATCATAATATGGCGGGTGGGACCACCGACTACTTGTCGGGCGGTCTCATTCTACTGCGATGGCGGTCAGCCATCCGGCTGACCGCTATCGTAATTAGGCCCTTAGTTTGAAGACAACACAGTTTTTGCCTTGTCACTTGTTAGGAACTCCACGTACATTTTTCGTTCTAAATTAATATTATTTCATTTTCCTTCCAATTAAAACAAAGACACATTGCTGTATGTAGTGATCCCACTGCATTTACACTGGAGAAATGCCAGAGAATACTTGGAGGAAATTATATACATGCTTCGCGTTAAAAGAATATTTAGCCCTACCAACTTTTTGCTAAAGGAAAAAAAAAAGGTTTTCGCACAGTTATTCCCAGACGATGCCCTCACCAATATATAAGCAACACATGGCAGTGTTCTGCTATTCCACTGTGTTTTGTCAATTATTACATCGGATACCTTTGAAAGAAAGAAGTGAAGCTTACGAAGAATTGAATTCAGCATGCAAGCTCGAATAAACTCAGCCAGTTTTGCAGTGTCTGTGTGGAGGTATTGCTGGGCTGCCTCCTTGTTTGAACACTTCCACTTTCAGGGAATACCACCTAATATTGAAGTGAATAATGACTCCATGCTTTTTATAGTACTTTTATTTTAGTATTAACCAGTTGTATAGCCCTTAATGGCACTCTGAATTGGTTCTTATATAAAATGCGCCCATGGCAAATTTCACTGACATTGTTTTAGTAACTTTGGGATAAAATGATGACTAGGCACGGTTGTGGCCTCCAAATTGCACTACAGCCTCGGCAGCAGTGGCGTTACCCAACTGACCTACAATGTTGCTTTACTTTAACCTTCTTTGTTCATGGATGTTTTAATGTGTTCACTCCCTATGTTGGTGCCCTTTTAAAGTCAAGTACCTACGTTATTTGCTCATAGATTGACGAGTTTGCGATTAATTGACCTCGAAAGTTAGTTTCATTGTTCCCCGATATAGCTTTTACATTTTGTTGCTATGTAGCCCACGAAGCATGTACAATGATTCCTCTCCGGGTTTCTGTATGGTTGAAAGCCCTTTGGTGTAGAGTCCCACGTGATAATCTGTTTTTAATTTTCTCATACGGACAGCCCAGTGGCACCAGCACACATTAAGGCAAAGTGCCCTGGTTAAAATATACAATTCTCTAGAGATAAATTCCCCTCCGTCATCTCTACGGCTCACAAGAACTTAGTAACAGTCAGTAGAGACACACAAGAACAATATGAATAGAACCACAAGCTCAGCTCGCATCCCTTCTCTAGAGTTACACACCCCAGGTAGTATGCACTAACCCCCCTCAAGTTCTAAACACCCCACACGCAAGCCCGCCCCAGACCCTGCTGCCCATTCCTACTCAACAAAGACTCTCCTAAGTCGGACTCAAACTATTAAAAAACAACCTTGCTACTTTAACCCGCGAAAACAGTCTTTCTCTTCATGTCCTCTTTCGGCTTCAAAGGGAAGCCCACATAGACTGATCTCCATTGTCACCATGTCTTTCCTGACCTCTAACAAGGTCCATTTCCTTGACAAAGCTTCTGTTCTCATATCTGAAGATGGTAAACACCATTCTCCTAGTATCAGTCTTTTCCTGGATTGCCTATTGGAGAATCTTCTCTCCCCATTTAATTACGGTCATTACCACCTTTGCTCTGCCCCTGTGCTTTCTGTCTCTGTGCCTCCCAATCGCAAGCCGGTAAACTCTTTGCTCCTTTTTATCTGCCTCCTGAGGGTCTAAAGCCAGCAACTAGACCGTGAACGGACCCATTGTTGCCCGTAAGGCCTCTACAGGAATCTCTGCTTGGACTCTCAGCACATGCAGTAATATTTCCCTCCATAAGTTCTCAAGTTGCTCAAACCTTTTATCCAATTTCACCATGCCTCCACTGCATTTACCCTGAAACATTGCACCTCGTTTAGCATATAAGAAAATGTTACTTGCTGCCCCTTCAGTGTTGGCACCCTGTTTTGAGTAGTCTCCATTTTTCATTCCTTTGCCTGAACTCTACACGCTAAACTTTCCATTTTAGGTCGCAGTGCAGTCTGGTTTGCTAAAACACAATTAGGGGACATTCCGAAAGTAGACCTAGGAATACATTCCGCCCATTGCTTACCATTGGCTTTGTAGTTTGTAACTCACGTTTTCTGTCTTTCTCTTTGCTGGCTTTATTTGCTGTAGGCTGTCCAGCTCGAGTTCGTCCCACCTGTTACCCGAACGTTGTTTACTGTATTCTTCCACAAACTCACTTTCTGTAAACAGGCCGTTACATCTTGTTGTTGTTCTGTCCAATCTACTGTGCATTCAAAGACAGAGGCCAAATGTCAGGCTGTGTCTTCCAGAGAACGTGGTGTTTATTTTTCTTTCTCCGACTTCAAAGTGAGAGGATTTATGTGACAATCATGCTGGCTACTGCGGGTCTGCTTGAGGAAGGCTGTATGATGTTTTTTTTTTTAGCACAAGACCAAATGTAAATGTATCAATCATAGTATTTATAGAGCGCTCTACATACCCGTGAGGGTCTCAAGGGGCTGGGGGGGGGATGCTGCTACTGTTCGAAGAGCCGGGTCTTGAGAAGTCTCCTGAAGGTTAAGAGGTCTTCGGTCTGCCGCAGGCAGATAGGGAGGGTATTCTATGTCTTGGCGGCGAGGTGGGAGAATGATCTGCCGTCAGCAATCACTCTTCGGATGCGGGGGACGGTGGCGAGGGTGCGGTTTGCGGAGCGGAGCTGGAGGGTGGGGATGTAGAGGCTAAGTCTGCTGTTGAGGTACACTGGTCCTGTGTTGTGGAGTGCCTTGTGTGCGTGGGTGAGGAGCTTGAAGGTTATCCTCTTTCTTGTTGATGGGGAGCCAGTGCAAGTCTCTCAGGTGGGGTGTGATTTGGCTGCGGCGAGGGATGTCGAGGATCAGGCGGGCCGAGGCGTTCTGGATGCGTTGGGAGTCGTTTCAGGAGTTTGACCGGGGCTCCTGCGTAGAGTGCGTTGCCGTAGTGCAGTCTACTGCTGACTAGGGCCTGGGTGACCGTCCTTCTCGTATAGGTGGTGATCCACTTGAAGATCCTGCGAAGCATGAGGAGGGTGTTGAAACAGGAGGAGGAGACTGCGTTGACCTGCTTCGTCATGGAGAGGGTAGAGTCGAGGATGACCCCCAGGTTGCGTGCGTGGTCGGTGGGTGCTCCTAGTGCAGTTGGCCACCAGGAGTCGTCCCAGGCCGAGGGGGTGGGTCTGTGGACGCCGCAGATTATCTCGGTGGCTTCTGAGCGGAAGGGGGGGAGGCGGACCCTCTGAGTTCTGCCGGAGAGGAAGGAGGTGGTCCAGTCCAAGGCCTTCTCTTGGATTCCGGCGTCGTCGAGGCGTGTTCTCAGTGTGCGGTGGCAGACCATGTTGAAGGCTGCTGACCGGTCCCGGAGGATGAGGGCCGTGGTTTCTCCGTTGTCAAGATGTCGTCGGTGGCGGTGATGAGGGCAGTTTCGGTGCTGTGGTTGCTGCGGAACCCGGACTGGGAAGTGTCCAGGATGTTGTTTCCCCAGAGGAAGCTGGTCAGTTGTTTTTTTTTTTAAAATATATTTTTATTGCAGAATTAAGAACAAGACCACATCTTAATCCAATCAGTACACTTGCAGCATCACAATCTTAAAAATTACAGTTATATCGTACACAGCCATTTGGCCCACATCCCGGAGGCTGGGCGGCGCAGCAAGATTACCTTCTCAGTAGGATGCTTCCGTGTCCTCCTTTCCCAAGTGTTCGACCAACATCACTTTGTAGTATCTGCTTTTACCCCCCCTAAACCCCCCCCCCCCCCCCCCCCCCCCCCCACCCATCAACAAACGAACTCAGAATTTTCAGGGCTGGTCAGTTGTTTGTTGGCGGCCTTTTCGATGACCTTTGCCGGGAACAGGAGCAGGGAGATGGGTTGGAAGTTCTTGAGGTCCTTGGGGTCCGCCTTGGTTTTTTGAGTAATGCGTTGATCTCTCTGTGTTTCCAGGTCTCCAGGAAAAACGCTGTCTCAAAGGAAATGTTGATGGTTTTCCGGTGGTGGGGTGCGATGGTGCCGCTGGCTTTGTTGAAGATGTGGTGTGGGCAGGGGTCTTCCGGGGATCCGGAGTGGACGGTGTTCATGATCTTGATGGTGTCGTCGGCGTTGATGTTGGTCCAGGCCAGCAGGCGGTTGGTGCGGTTGGTGGTAGTGGGAGCGGGGGGTCTCAGCGGTTGCTGGGGTGGTGACGGTGTTGAAGCTGTCATGGATGTCTGCGATCTTGCGATGGAAGAAAGTGGCCATTGAGTTGCATAGGTCTTGAGACGGTGGGATGTCGTTGGTGTTGGAACTGGGGTTGGAGAGTTCCTTCACGATGCTGAAGAGCTCTTTTCTGTTGTGTGCATTGTTGTGTAGGCGGTCTTTGAAGGAGGTCTTTTTGGCTCATTTGATGAGGCGGTGGTGTCTGCGGGTGGCGTTCTTGTGAGCTGTGTAGCTTTCCGGTGTTTGCTCACGGGTCCAGTTCCTTTTTAGTTTTCGGCAGGTTCGCTTAGAGGCCTGGAGGTCTTCGGTGAACCAGCTGGCTCTCTTGCTGGTGTGGGTGTTTGGGGGGTTTCTTGAGCGGGGCGAGGGTGTTGGCGCAGTCGTCGATCCACTGTCTGAGGCTGTGGGCTGCGGCGTCGGGGTTGGTTGGGTCTGCGGGTGGGCTCTGGGCAAGGGCGGTGGTAAGCTGGTCCTCGGTGACCCTGCTCCAGTTACGGCGAGGCATTCGTTGGGTGTGGTGGTGTGTGGTGGGTTTCCGGAAGGTGAAGCGGATGCAGCGGTGGTCGGTCCAGTGGAGTTCGTGGTGTGGTTGAAGGAGACGTGGGTGCTTGCTGCAAAGATGAGGTCAAGCGTGTGGCCAGGGGAGTGGGTGGGTATTGTGACAAGTTGTCTGAGTCCAAGGTTGTCGAGGTTGTTGATCACGGTGGAAGAGTTGAGGTCGTTGTTGTTCTCGAGGTGGAAGTTCAGGTCCCCGAGAAGGATGTAGTCCGTGGAGGCGAGGGCGTGTGTGTTTATGAAGTCGGCGATGGCGTCGCTGAACTGCGGTCGGGGTCCGGGGGGTCTGTAGATGAGGGTGCCTCTGAGGGTGGTGTTGGGGTCTGTGTGGATCTGGAAGTGCAGGTGTTCGGCTGTGCTGAGGGTGTCGTCGGTGTTGGTTGAGACTTTGAGAGTGTTCCTGTGGATGATGGCGATTGCTCCTCCTACTCAGTTGGCGCGGTCCTTGCGGGTGATCTTGTAGCCTTCCAGGATGGCTATGGCGATGTCTGGTGCCGAGGAGGGGTTCAGCCAGGTTTTCGTCAGGAAGGCGAAGTCTGGGGCGTTGGTGTCGAGTAGGTTCCAGAGTTCGACGGCGTGTTTGCGGGCAGAGCGGGTGTTGAGCAGGATGCATCTGAGGAAGTTGGGTTTCTTTTTGGGCGGGTTGGCAGGCCAGATGCTGGTGAAGCTGCAGATCTGGCAGGAGAAGGGCCCTTGGGTGCGTTTCGGGCGGCCTGGTAGGAGGTGCGAGATCGTCCGGCGTTGAGTGCGTGGAGAGTGCTGGAGTCGTAGCGGAGGTGGGCGTTGTGGTGTGTGCGGTAGCCAGGGGTCCTGGCACTGTCCAGGCGCAGACGGGCTTGCCTGCGCCAGAGGCGCACCTGCTTCGCGGCCTCCATATGAGGGGCTGTGGGAGGGAGGAGCAGCTGGGAGGCGGGAGCGGGGTGGCGAAAGGGTTTGGAGGGGGGAGGGACCGAGGGGAGCAGTGGCGGGAAGCAGAGGGGGGGGGAGCGGGTGGGGGTCACAGAAGGCAAGGGACAGCACGAGAAGGGGGCACACGGGAGAAAAAACGGGCACAAAATACCAGCAGTGGGGGCACAGAAAAATAGTCAAGAAAAACGAGGCAGGCAGTACAGAGGCAAGTGAAATGAAGCAAAGAGCAGGCGGCAGCAGCTGCGGTGCTCCGGTCACACAGGGGACTGCGTGGCGGTGAGGGGAGCGACCTGCCTGGTGACAGGGTCAAGGGTCGCTAAATGTATGTAAGTTAACTGTGCTGACAATCCAATCCATACATTGGGTGATGGCATTTCCACACATTGTGCATTATATATTTGTATTAGTAATATTGTATGTGAGTGCAAATGTAATGAACTTTTCATTTGAAGATGTATTGTCTGTAATGGCTGTATGCTACCAAGCCACGCATACTTCACATTACCCAAAGCCACACTACTCTGCACCTCTCCACTGCACTCTACACCGCTCCACACTCTGCCACTCAGTGTCGCCGCACTCTTCACCACTCTCCGCCACTCAACTCTATGCCACTTCACTCTACGCAAACCCACACTTCCCCACACTACTCTACTATGCACCACTGCACTCTTCACCACTTCACTCTACATCACTCCACGCCACTTCACTCTGTACCACCCTACTTTGTAACACTGCACTCTATGCTGCCCTCAATGCCAATGCACTCTACTCTGCACCACTCCACTGTACACCACTGCACTCTATGCCAATCCCCTCTACACCACTCTGATCTACTCTGCACCCCACTCCTAAACTGTCTACTCTACATAGCTCCACTCAGCTCCACTCCACTCTGCACCACGCTAC